>NC_057795.1:569262143-569448125 GCF_018294505.1 Triticum aestivum
TTTATCTTCCTTTTTTGTGGTTTTCAGGGTTTGGTTTTCCATTGCTTTTTGTTTCCTTTTTTGGACATTTTAATTTTCCAATATATGGTCAAGGTTTATTTAGTACGTGATGAGCTTTTTTAATATACGGTGAAGATTTTCTAAATACACACTAACCATTTTATTTAGTACAGGGTGAACATTTTTATATAGCTAATATATGATAAACTTTTTAAATATGGACTGGCCATTTTTCTAACATAATAAACAATTTTTCTAATAAATATTTTTATAATTTTCTATATTAGGTTTTAATTATTTTAGCTCTGTTAAATATCCAACAATTGGTTTTTAGAGAAAAATAATAAATTTTAGGCTTCTGCTTACTTTCAATAATGATTGATGTCCTACCCTTTTCAGAGAAAATAATCACATCATTTCTTGCCATACTTTTTCCATCCTTGTATGATTTCCTTACTGATTCCTTCTTGCTAGATCATCAACCGGTCACTCAGTTTAAGATTCAACTTTTGACTATCAGTTAGGCCAATAATATATGAGTTATTATCATAAAACTTAAAGTATAGGAACTGTTGGTACGAATTCAGTGGCATAACATTTGGGTCACATAGCCCACGTTTTGATAAAGCAAACAAACTTATATACTCAAGTCACTAATTCCTAATGCAAACCGATGGCCATCTATTGCATCCCAAGATTGCATTTAACTATGTATCATCTTAGGGAGTCAAAAGGGCAGGGTGGTCATTTTATGTTAAATCTTAAATATTAGGAACCATTCCATTTTATCCCCTAACTCAAACCCACTACTCACATTTACCCCTAATTATTGAGTGTGCTTAAAAATTCCCCTATTCCATTGTGAGTTATTATAGAAATACTCCCGGGCGATGTTTTTGTCAGGTCTTCTCTACTTTATAAACTTCGCAATGTTCCTCTATAGCTGCGGGTGCTTTATGCTTTTTTGTAGCTTCAGTGTCTCCATGTATAGCGGAGGCTAAGGCGGCTGACAGAGCAAAGCAACGAGTCAGAGATACTCGGGGATGCTAAAAAAGAACAAAAAGCACCGACAACTACAAAGGAACATTACAAAGCTTATAAAGTAGAGAAGACCTGACGAAAACATCGCTTCAGGGTATTTTTGTAACACCACATAGCAGAATAAAGGCATTTTTTTAGCACACTCGAGTATTAGGGGTACATGTGAGTATTGGGTTCGAGTTAGGGGCAGAAATGAAATTGTGCCTTATTTTTATGCATAAACCTAAAATGCCTTGTAAAAGTCAACAAAGGGAATGTCACTATGTGTGCCTAGAAACAAAGCAAGTGCATCATTGTGGTTCCCGCCTGATCATGTTAATGACTTGTCTCATGAGCCCTGTAGAGCTACTCACTACATCTTCATTGTAGAGCGAAGACATGAAGATAGAAATTAGCAAATCATATGGAATAAAATCTATGATTGTCACTACTTCACCACCAGTAATCAATTAACAATCTAATAATATTGTGTATTCATATTTCTATTGAGTTACACAAAGGATTTGGTGACGTGACTTATCTTTCTTTTGCTATACTGAGTTGGAAATCAATGAACACTAAGAAGTTTTTCAATGTTGGTTGAGTTCGTGATAGCGTTGTCATGGTTTGCTAGCAGCATGCTTTAGGGTTGCTCATATGTAGACAAACTTTGGCAACTACACCATTCATGCTAGACTTAAATGAGCGCAACCGTTGGCGTGATGTTTGGTGGAGAAAATGATGTCTTGGCCACACAAATGTTTCACTTCTTGATTGTCTATGCATATCTAGCTTCCCCATGTAGCAAGAGAGCAACAATGACGAGCACGGTGAATGCACCGATGGTTATGTATCGTGATCTAGCAGGGAATATGATGTATCAAAACTTTGAGTTGGAGCCGAGTAAAAAGAAAATAATCCATGGAAGAGTGGCTCAACTAGCAAACACCCATCGTATGGTGGCTCTTGTTTTCAGTTCAGTAAAATTCATCCTAGAGTGTTGAGTCGGATATTTCATCACTCGGGTAGTTACACGAACTAAGAATTCCCCAGTCTCCAACACTTAAAGATAGAACATAAATTATCTTCATTGTATCCATGTTTTCCTAAGTGGAATTGTGTGTCTTAGTCGTGAGAACACACTGTTATTTGCATCTATTGATTGGCTCACCACTTGACTTACAACCTTAGAGGGCATGTCGCACTACTACAGTCTACAACACATACATTTATAAATTGTTGTTGCGCCTAGTTAGCACAACTAGCCGGTGGGAGAGTAAAGCTCGCAGATCATTCGCTTATTTGAAGCAAAAAGGTTTACCTTCATAATGATATTCAAACCATATGAATAAGGCCACAAAAGGCAATCGATACAACAACTTACTTCGACTGTACATGATCTATCTTAACTTACAATGATAAAAGATCCAATTGTGTTGACATTAACATATAGCCCCTTCCCAATCAAAGACTACCATGGCTATAATTCTAACACGGTGCAGTGGTGTGCAAGACTACCAGGCTCAGTCGACACACATCCCATCTCCTTCCACTCACTACCGTGGCTCTAACTCTAATTCCGACGTGCTTCATGCTCCTAGGTTTTTCCACTTCCACAGAAGTACATGTACAATTGGTGCATGTTGAATAAGAGAGTTCGATCAAGAGATAGGAACAACATCAGTTGTAATGTGAGGGTCTCTTAGCTGCGTTGATCAGTCTATAATACAAATCCAAATTGCGCCATTGTATTGTGTGTGAAGCTAGTAAAAATCATATTTGTAACTAAGTTAATAGACTATCAACCATGAACAAGGCCACAAAATGAAATGGTAGTAACTGCCCTATAAGACAACCGCCACACACCCTTTCTCCACCAAGAATAAGACACCAGCCAAACTTTGGCAGTGGGGTCTACCACCACCTTGACGAGGTCGAAGGTAGGAGCTGCGAGGACAAAATTTATGCGAGACACCCCCTAAACGGACATTATCCCCTTCCACCGCCTGAGAAGTGTCGCTTGTTACGAGGCAGTCGAATCAAGGGTGAAAGTGGCGGTGACAAAGAATTTAATTAGGTGCATCATATGAGATATATATACCTTTCACACAATAAATAACATTACAGGTTATTGATGAAACTAAAGTCCAAGAGCCTCTAGTGGTTGAGTTTCATATCTCTATATATGTATTTGTTCATGGACCAATGGCTCATCTACAAGTTACTATCTTTTCTCTATGTGAACCAACACAATATGGAATCATAGAATGTTGATATAAGAACATGTATGGAGAACTGGATGGATGATCGAGAGAGCGGTGGTGATAAACGTTACGTGGCAGCAGACCATAAGCATCAAGCACTAGGAATAGGACGCACAGAGATTTCGAGTTCAAGATCAACTGCAAGTGTACACACGAGAACTCTTATCTTCGCTGCTCTTGGATACATGTGTGGATTGTGTGTTGGTTGGTGTCGTGAGGCAATATGCCACGCTACCTTCTTAGTAGGAGACCCTGACTTACTCCCTTTGTGCTTGAAAATAATGAGCATAATTTTTTGCATGTAGTCAAACAAAGTAAGGTTTGACCAAGTTTATGGAAAAAATTATCAACAACGACAATACTAGGTAGATATAGCATGATACTAAATTGGTATGGTAGTTGTTTATAGTTTTTGATAAACTTAGTGAAACTTTGCATCGTTTGACTTGACACAAAAATTATGCGCCTTCTTTTCAAGCACAAATAAATTATTGTATCTGCGAAATGGGTGTGTAGCAATTGTATCTCAACATTCAGGCATAGCTGCTCAGAGTTGCAAAAGATGTCGTAAATGCAATCCACTATCTATTAATTTGGCTGTTTATTACTCTTAAATTAAATGCCATGCTCCATTTGTTAATTGCCTTTGTCCTTCTTTCCTCAGAAAATAGAATAAACCTTGTGTGTTATGAACCAAAAATTCATCTAGGTTCAGACGTCATTGCACTCCAACCGTATAAAGGAATGTCATGTAATTTGTAAATTAAAATAAATAAGAGGAAGCATGTTTTACTTTCCAACCTCCCCATTTTGGAAGGAAAAAAATCATCTACTTTAGCATCAATAATAAGCAGTGTCTTATGATTTTTAGAGAAGAAAATCACATCATCTCATGTCTTACTCTTGCCCTCCTTGAGCGGGTTTCTTACTACTACCTTCTTCCTAGTTTAGAAGGTGTCCATAGAATTTTAAGGTTCATATTTTATCATCGGTTAGGCCAATAAATATGAGTTGTTACCATAGAAATTGTATAGAGGAAACTTCTTTCTAATATGAATTCAATGGCATAATTTTGGGTTCACATAACCCATGTTTTAGTAAAAACATTGTACTTATCAACTCAACTAACTAATTCCCTATGCAAATCAATGATTGTCTATTGGTTGCTTTTGTTGTGCATGGGCATGTGTATAATATTGCATCCCGAGATTACATTTTAATATGGATCATCTTGAGGAATCAAAAGGGATGGGATAGTCATTCTATATTAAACCTTGATTTTTATGCATAAGCCTAAAAAGACATGTGAAGATTAATAGAGGGGATATTAACCCGAGTGCCTAGCAACGAAGCAGGAATATTGTTTTGGTTCTCATCTAATCATCTTAGCATTTCGTTTCGCATGCCCTGTAGATCTAGTCACTACATAATCATCGCAGAGTGAAGCCATGAAACTGAAATTAGCCAATCATCTGGAATCAAATCAAATGTTCATTCTGCACTGATGGTGATCACCATTTCACCATCAATAATCAATTAAAAATTCAATAATATTTTTTATTCGACCATTTTTACGGTACCCTATACTACTACGGGTGAGGAGAGCAGTATAACAAATCACCCCCGTCGATTCTTCAAGGTTAAAATAGGCATTTCTTGATTTTAATAACCATCGTGAAAGTTTTCTTCGGCTCGTCATGGCCTAAGGGGCTGGGAATCAACTTAGTTGTGACCTTGGCGCCTTGTTGTGAACGCCGCCATGCCCTGGTCGTCCTTGCTGCTGCGACATTGCGTGCCCGCGTCTCTGTGTCCTGGCACGCTCTCCCCATTACGATTTGCCGCCACCGCATTTAACCTAGGTGGCATGGCTTCCTTCGGTCTTGGCTTCACGTCTACAATCACGACCTACAAAGTGGAGGTGCTAGGGCGACCGTCGGAATCCTAGCCGATGGGTGTTGCGGGCATGCAGGAAACGAAAGAGAACGAGCAGGCTGGGTGGGTGGGTCCAAGCAATGGGATTGGCGGGCTAAATTCCCTTTCTCTAAAACGCCCTCACAACACGTATACTCACTGTTGCGCGTTGTGCGGCTAGAATCAACCAACACGTTTCCGTTGTTGGTTGAGTTTGTGTTGGCTTCTTTGTCATCGTTTGTAGCAGTATTCACTTTAGAGTTGATCATATATAGATATGCAATGAGTGCAGAAAACGTTGGCAACTGCACAATTCATTGTAGAATTAAATGGCCACAACAGTTAGCATGTGGTGTTCGTGGTGGCTTGTTTGTCATGGTTTGCAGCAGTATTCGCTTTAGGGTTGATCATATGTAGATTTGCAATGAGTGCAAAAAATGTTGGAAATCACACCATTCATGGTAGAATTAAATGGCCACAACAGTTGGCATGTGGTGTTTGGTGAAAAAAATGATGTCCTTGCCTCCACCCGTGTCTTCTATACATATCTAGCTACCCCATGTAGCAAGATCACGTCTAGTAGTTGCTAGGGAGAATGCCAGAGTGTAGGAGAGCAATATTGACTGGATGCGCCCATGGTCACATAGCGTGTTCTGGCAGGGAATGGGATGTATCAGAAATTTAGAGTTGGAGACGAGTAAACAAAAGAATGCTTTGAATACTGGTGTAACTAGCAAATACAGATCACATGGCGGCTCTACGTTGCCAGTTCGGCACGGTTTACTCTCCAGTGTTCAGCCGTTCATTTCATCACTCAGGTATCGAGCTGCTCAAGCTAAGCTTGGCCAGGTCTCCAACACACTAAGTTTGGGAAAGCGTGCGTTCTGCATCGGTGTCACTCAGTTAAATGGAATCATGACTCGAGCGCGAGAAGACACGATTATTTGCATCTATTGATCGTCTCACCTATTAACTTACAAGACACCCTCAATATTACAGTACAAGCACCTAGTGGGCGCAGCTAGTCAGCAGGAGAGTAAAGCTCACAGTTCGTTTGTTTGGATAAAAAGGGTTTTCTCCGTACCGGAACTCAAATCATATGATTAAGACCACAAAAGGCACTGGATGCAACAGCTTAGTTCGACCATATATACTAGATATATCATTACTAATAAGAATTACAAAAGATCAAACTGTCTGAAATTAACAGGTAGCCACTGAACAATCAAAGGGGAAAGGAAATTAGAAATGCTCTTTGTAATCGAGCAAGCGAATCGCCTTACCTGACAATCATAGCAGGCTGTAAATTTACTCCCACACAAACATATGCAAATATATTCCACCAACAATATTAGTCGGTCCTCGCTATCAACCACATCTAAAACCATGTCAACGAATGGAAACTTAAAAGTATCCACATGAGAAGGCTCCTTATATTTGTATTAACAGAAGAGCAAAAAGATATATATGTATGATTTCAGTGATCCAAATCCGCACGGTGCAGCGGTGCGCAAGACTACCATTTCCAATCGGCACACATCCTGTCTCCTTCCACTCACTACCCTGGCTACAACTCTGGCTGCTGGTTTTCTTCATCAGAACGCAGAGCTCAGGGCACCACGTGTTGCCTGTTGTTTCATCTCCTGGGCTTTTCCACTTCCAGAGAAGTACATGTACACTTGCTGCATGTTGAGTAAGAGAGTTTGGTGATCAAGAGATAGGAACAACATCAGTTGCAATGCAAGGATCTATTGGCTATGCCGATCAGTCTAATACAAATTGAGCATTTCATCCAATATGTGCCAATGCATCTGCTCATCAGTAAGGAGGGGCTAACACTACAGTTTTCGAAAAGGATGATAACCCCCGACATCTGCATCAATCCATGCACACAACCGCCTTTATTATTATCCAATAGAGTTTGAAAACATGAATACATGGATAAACCCGAAGCCACCTATCTCGCGAACAAACTAGCGATACCTACAATTTGTAATGTATCACTACGAGCTCAAATTCCCATCATATGGACGGAAAAAGCGAGCAGGCAATGGCTCCCGCAACCGCGCGCCCGCGGCCGGCGGCGCCGCGCTGATCTCCTTCTTCCGGCCTCCATTCCATCCCCAAGACCAGATCCGGACTGCTCTCCGCATCCTCTCTCGGCTGCACATATTCTGGCCTCCGAGCTCTTGTTGCGCTGGCCCATGGCTCTTGGATCCGCATTGTCGGCTCGGGCTCCAGCGGCTGCCTCGGCTGCCGCTGCCGCGCTCGCCGCGGCTGCTCTTGCCTCCCGCAAGGCCGCCCCGGGCGCTGGTGGCCGCTTGGGCCACGCTGGACGCCCTCCGATGCCCGTTGTGGCTGCATCTCCGGCAACACGTTCGGGGATGCACTCCCTGCCGGGCTCCAGGCGTCCACCGGCCGGCGTCGCCGCGACGTCCTCCCTCGAAGCTGCAAGTGCTCCTGGCCTGGAGGAAGGAGGGCTTGGGTCCCCGCTGCCGCCTCCGTATGGGCGTCCCCCGTCCCCGGCTGTTGCTGACACTGTGGCATCCGCTACTCCTGTTGGTACTAGGCCGTCACCCCCGACTGCTGCTAACGACGCATCGTCCCTGACTCCTGCCGGCGCCGCTATGTCGTCCTCTGCTACTGTTGAAGCTGTGCCGTCCTTGGCTCCTGTCGACACCGCGTCGGGCCTGGACACAGGGCGACTTGTTCTGTGGAGCTCCCTTGCTGACGAAGAAGAAGAAGAGGATGATGATGAGCTGGCCCCGCCGACGCCACCTCTGGCTACCAGTTCCTCAGTTTCGCTTGCTCGGTAGGGCGTGGAGAGTGATGCGGCCACCACTACCCTCCACGATGCCTGTGACGGGGTGGAGGTGATGCTTGAGGCCCCGCTCCACGGACAACCGACTCTGCTTGGTCCATCTTTCGCGTCGGCATGTAGCAGTCTTTCTGCTGCCGCTACCGTTCTTGAAGCTGAGGTGGGCTAGGAGCATGTGGGCCAGGGGCACCGTTCCGATCAGGTTGCTCCCCTCGAGCTGTCGAGGGAAGGTCTCGAGCGTATCCTCGCTTTCAAGCGTTGGGCTCGAGGAAGTGCTTCCGTTGCCTCAAGCGTGGCCACCAAGTCAGCGCATGTCATGAACCATTCAGATGCATTCGCTGTCGTCGCCCTGGTCATCGGGAGAGGTTCTGTCGTGCTCTCTCTCCGGTTGGTTGTGATCGCTCTCCGGTCGCTCGGGCTGGCTCTCCGGTTACCACTACTAGGGAAAAGCCTATACACAGAATCTTAGCAGCAGCGCGGCTCAAAAAGGAGCGCTGCTGCTAATTAGTAGTAGCGCGTGTGCGGAAACTCGCTGCTGATAAGTTTTTAGCAGTAGCGCGCTCTGTGTAAACCGCGCTGCTATAAATATCGACCGGCGGTGTTCACCTAACTCCATTTAGCAGTAGCGCGGTGGCTCGAACCGCGCTACTGCTACGGATGTAGTAGTAGCGCGCTTTTACTGAGATCGCTACTGCTAAATTCCAAATTGGCACACTTTTTTGTCCCTGTTAGCAGTAGCGCCGTCGCCCAAAGCGCGCTGCTGCTAATTCCTTATCAGTAGCGCGTTTTTGCTCCCGCGCTACTGCTAACCCGCACCAACCCACCACCTTTTCCCCACAGTCCCTCCCCTCCCCCTCCTCTCTTCCCTTCCCCCTACCTCCCCCACATGCTCCCGCTCTCACTCTTCTTCTTCCTCAATACTTCTCCCCCATTACTCTCTCTCTCTTCTATCCACCTTTCTCTCTCTTCATTACTCTTACCTAACTACACCACCTCCATTAATGCATCTCCTTTCTCTTTTTCCTTTCCCCTCCACTAGTTGAAGTTGTCTCCTCCTAAATTGGGTAGCTAGGTAGATGTAGGATTTAGTTAAGTGACCTATTTGCCCCCTAACTAGATCTATCTTTGTCAAGAAGAGCTTTGTGCACTTTTGATCTCCCTAAAACATCATCTCCACTGTGTGCTCGATCTCGATCGAGATAGAGGTGATGAAAATTTAATGCTTTTGCAAAATGGAAATATGTTTATGTGTGTGTGATATGTTTGTGGAAATTGTGTGTGTGGCATGAGTTGACGCCAAATTATGCTTTTGAGTTGCCTATGTTTTGCCAAAATGTCGATTTATTTCCGTTTCGGTGAATTCCGGGCAAACTCTAGATCCATATATGTCCTATTTTAAGGAAGGTCATGCCAAATTTTTTTATGACTTTGATGCATGCATGCATTTTTATAATCAATTTGTTTATTATTACCGTGCAGAGTTGACGATGGTCAGTGGAACGATGGTGGACAGGTGGTTGCGGTCGGCGGTGCAGGACATGAAAGAAAATAACCGGATAGAGGTTTTATGTCCGTGTCGAAAATGCAAAGGAATAGTTTGGCTCGGCCACCATGACGATGGTCGTGTCGAAGCGCACCTGCTCATGAATGGTTTCATGGATGGCTATACTCGGTGGATAACTGAAGATGAGGATGACGATGTTGAGGATGCCGACGGGGCAGGCAATGATGACACGGGGCAAGACGAAGAGATGATCGATAATGGCGGTGGGGAAGAGGCCGGACATGGCGGCGGAGAAGGGGCCGGACATGGCGGAGGAGAAGGGTCCGGACATGGCGGCAGAGAGAACGACATGGACTCCACGCAGCAGAGTTCGTCGGTACTAAGTTCAACGTGCGGGACCCTCATGTTCAAGCATTGCTTCACAAGGAGACGAGTACTGAGAGAGCTGCTTCTAGAGAGGAGGCTAATCTGGAGCAACTGGTGGTAGACTCAAACACTCCATTGTATGATGGTTGCAATCCTGAGGTGACCCGCTTGAGTTTCACGCTCCAACTCCTGAAGACGAAGGCTAAAAATAAATGGACCGACACTAGCCTCGATGAGCATCTCAAGTACCTAAAGGATGTTCTTCCCGCGGGTAATCTATGTCCTACTAGTGTTGATGAGGCCAAGAAGATCGTGTGCCCTCTTGATCTGCCACACATTAGATACCATGCATGCATCAACGATTGCATAATTTATCGGAAGGAGCACACAGAAAAAACAAGCTGTCCGGTGTGCAATGCTTCTCGATACAAGAAGGCCGGGAAGAAATGTCCCCAGAAAGTTGTATGGTACTTACCGATCACTCCCCGTCTCCAGAGGAATTTTGTAGATCCCAAAGAAGCAAAGCTAATGCGCTGGCACGCGGAGAGGAAGAAGCCCGACGATGGAGATGATCCGAAGCCGAGACACGTGAAGGATGGAAGCCAGTGGAGAGCATTGAACAGCTTCTATCGGTATTTTGAATGTGATGCAAGGAACATCATGCTCGGCGCGTGTACCGATGGCATGAATCCGTTTGGCAACCAGAACACCAACCATAGCACATGGCCCGTGTTTGTATGGACGTACAACCTCCCCCCTAGTTGTGCATGAAATCAAAGTACATTCACATGAGCATGCTTATTCAAGGGCCGAAACAACCAGGAGATAATATTAATTTGTATCTGGGGCTACTTCAAGAGGAGTTAGACACGTTATGGAAAACACCGGCCAAGACATGGGATGCCAGCAAAGGTGAGTATTTCAACATGAGAGCCGCGCTGATCACGACAATGCAAGACTATCTCGGTTACGGATATGTGGCAGGCCAGGTGTGCCATGGATATTGCGGATGCACACGGTGCATGGATGAAACTAAAGTCCAAGAGCCTCTAGTGGTTGAGTTTCATATCTCTATATATGTATTTGTTCATGGACCAATGGCTCATCTACAAGTTACTATCTTTTCTCTATGTGAACCAACACAATATGGAATCATAGAATGTTGATATAAGAACATGTATGGAGAACTGGATGGATGATCGAGAGAGCGGTGGTGATAAACGTTACGTGGCAGCAGACCATAAGCATCAAGCACTAGGAATAGGACGCACAGAGATTTCGAGTTCAAGATCAACTGCAAGTGTACACACGAGAACTCTTATCTTCGCTGCTCTTGGATACATGTGTGGATTGTGTGTTGGTTGGTGTCGTGAGGCAATATGCCACGCTACCTTCTTAGTAGGAGACCCTGACTTACTCCCTTTGTGCTTGAAAATAATGAGCATAATTTTTTGCATGTAGTCAAACAAAGTAAGGTTTGACCAAGTTTATGGAAAAAATTATCAACAACGACAATACTAGGTAGATATAGCATGATACTAAATTGGTATGGTAGTTGTTTATAGTTTTTGATAAACTTAGTGAAACTTTGCATCGTTTGACTTGACACAAAAATTATGCGCCTTCTTTTCAAGCACAAATAAATTATTGTATCTGCGAAATGGGTGTGTAGCAATTGTATCTCAACATTCAGGCATAGCTGCTCAGAGTTGCAAAAGATGTCGTAAATGCAATCCACTATCTATTAATTTGGCTGTTTATTACTCTTAAATTAAATGCCATGCTCCATTTGTTAATTGCCTTTGTCCTTCTTTCCTCAGAAAATAGAATAAACCTTGTGTGTTATGAACCAAAAATTCATCTAGGTTCAGACGTCATTGCACTCCAACCGTATAAAGGAATGTCATGTAATTTGTAAATTAAAATAAATAAGAGGAAGCATGTTTTACTTTCCAACCTCCCCATTTTGGAAGGAAAAAAATCATCTACTTTAGCATCAATAATAAGCAGTGTCTTATGATTTTTAGAGAAGAAAATCACATCATCTCATGTCTTACTCTTGCCCTCCTTGAGCGGGTTTCTTACTACTACCTTCTTCCTAGTTTAGAAGGTGTCCATAGAATTTTAAGGTTCATATTTTATCATCGGTTAGGCCAATAAATATGAGTTGTTACCATAGAAATTGTATAGAGGAAACTTCTTTCTAATATGAATTCAATGGCATAATTTTGGGTTCACATAACCCATGTTTTAGTAAAAACATTGTACTTATCAACTCAACTAACTAATTCCCTATGCAAATCAATGATTGTCTATTGGTTGCTTTTGTTGTGCATGGGCATGTGTATAATATTGCATCCCGAGATTACATTTTAATATGGATCATCTTGAGGAATCAAAAGGGATGGGATAGTCATTCTATGTTAAACCTTGATTTTTATGCATAAGCCTAAAAAGACATGTGAAGATTAATAGAGGGGATATTAACCCGAGTGCCTAGCAACGAAGCAGGAATATTGTTTTGGTTCTCATCTAATCATCTTAGCATTTCGTTTCGCATGCCCTGTAGATCTAGTCACTACATAATCATCGCAGAGTGAAGCCATGAAACTGAAATTAGCCAATCATCTGGAATCAAATCAAATGTTCATTCTGCACTGATGGTGATCACCATTTCACCATCAATAATCAATTAAAAATTCAATAATCTTTTTTATTCGACCATTTTTACGGTACCCTATACTACTACGGGTGAGGAGAGCAGTATAACAAATCACCCCCGTCGATTCTTCAAGGTTAAAATAGGCATTTCTTGATTTTAATAACTATCGTGAAAGTTTTCTTCGGCTCGTCATGGCCTAAGGGGCTGGGAATCAACTTAGTTGTGACCTTGGCGCCTTGTTGTGAACGCCGCCATGCCCTGGTCGTCCTTGCTGCTGCGACATTGCGTGCCCGCGTCTCTGTGTCCTGGCACGCTCTCCCCATTACGATTTGCCGCCACCGCATTTAACCTAGGTGGCATGGCTTCCTTCGGTCTTGGCTTCACGTCTACAATCACGACCTACAAAGTGGAGGTGCTAGGGCGACCGTCGGAATCCTAGCCGATGGGTGTTGCGGGCATGCAGGAAACGAAAGAGAACGAACAGGCTGGGTGGGTGGGTCCAAGCAATGGGATTGGCGGGCTAAATTCCCTTTCTCTAAAACGCCCTCACAACACGTATACTCACTGTTGCGCGTTGTGCGGCTAGAATCAACCAACACGTTTCCGTTGTTGGTTGAGTTTGTGTTGGCTTCTTTGTCATCGTTTGTAGCAGTATTCACTTTAGAGTTGATCATATATAGATATGCAATGAGTGCAGAAAACGTTGGCAACTGCACAATTCATTGTAGAATTAAATGGCCACAACAGTTAGCATGTGGTGTTCGTGGTGGCTTGTTTGTCATGGTTTGCAGCAGTATTCGCTTTAGGGTTGATCATATGTAGATTTGCAATGAGTGCAAAAAATGTTGGAAATCACACCATTCATGGTAGAATTAAATGGCCACAACAGTTGGCATGTGGTGTTTGGTGAAAAAAATGATGTCCTTGCCTCCACCCGTGTCTTCTATACATATCTAGCTACCCCATGTAGCAAGATCACGTCTAGTAGTTGCTAGGGAGAATGCCAGAGTGTAGGAGAGCAATATTGACTGGATGCGCCCATGGTCACATAGCGTGTTCTGGCAGGGAATGGGATGTATCAGAAATTTAGAGTTGGAGACGAGTAAACAAAAGAATGCTTTGAATACTGGTGTAACTAGCAAATACAGATCACATGGCGGCTCTACGTTGCCAGTTCGGCACGGTTTACTCTCCAGTGTTCAGCCGTTCATTTCATCACTCAGGTATCGAGCTGCTCAAGCTAAGCTTGGCCAGGTCTCCAACACACTAAGTTTGGGAAAGCGTGCGTTCTGCATCGGTGTCACTCAGTTAAATGGAATCATGACTCGAGCGCGAGAAGACACGATTATTTGCATCTATTGATCGTCTCACCTATTAACTTACAAGACACCCTCAATATTACAGTACAAGCACCTAGTGGGCGCAGCTAGTCAGCAGGAGAGTAAAGCTCACAGTTCGTTTGTTTGGATAAAAAGGGTTTTCTCCGTACCGGAACTCAAATCATATGATTAAGACCACAAAAGGCACTGGATGCAACAGCTTAGTTCGACCATATATACTAGATATATCATTACTAATAAGAATTACAAAAGATCAAACTGTCTGAAATTAACAGGTAGCCACTGAACAATCAAAGGGGAAAGGAAATTAGAAATGCTCTTTGTAATCGAGCAAGCGAATCGCCTTACCTGACAATCATAGCAGGCTGTAAATTTACTCCCACACAAACATATGCAAATATATTCCACCAACAATATTAGTCGGTCCTCGCTATCAACCACATCTAAAACCATGTCAACGAATGGAAACTTAAAAGTATCCACATGAGAAGGCTCCTTATATTTGTATTAACAGAAGAGCAAAAAGATATATATGTATGATTTCAGTGATCCAAATCCGCACGGTGCAGCGGTGCGCAAGACTACCATTTCCAATCGGCACACATCCTGTCTCCTTCCGCTCACTACCCTGGCTACAACTCTGGCTGCTGGTTTTCTTCATCAGAACGCAGAGCTCAGGGCACCACGTGTTGCCTGTTGTTTCATCTCCTGGGCTTTTCCACTTCCAGAGAAGTACATGTACACTTGCTGCATGTTGAGTAAGAGAGTTTGGTGATCAAGAGATAGGAACAACATCAGTTGCAATGCAAGGATCTATTGGCTATGCCGATCAGTCTAATACAAATTGAGCATTTCATCCAATATGTGCCAATGCATCTGCTCATCAGTAAGGAGGGGCTAACACTACAGTTTTCGAAAAGGATGATAACCCCCGACATCTGCATCAATCCATGCACACAACCGCCTTTATTATTATCCAATAGAGTTTGAAAACATGAATACATGGATAAACCCGAAGCCACCTATCTCGCGAACAAACTAGCGATACCTACAATTTGTAATGTATCACTACGAGCTCAAATTCCCATCATATGGACGGAAAAAGCGAGCAGGCAATGGCTCCCGCAACCGCGCGCCCGCGGCCGGCGGCGCCGCGCTGATCTCCTTCTTCCGGCCTCCATTCCATCCCCAAGACCAGATCCGGACTGCTCTCCGCATCCTCTCTCGGCTGCACATATTCTGGCCTCCGAGCTCTTGTTGTGCTGGCCCATGGCTCTTGGATCCGCATTGTCGGCTCGGGCTCCAGCGGCTGCCTCGGCTGCCGCTGCCGCGCTCGCCGCGGCTGCTCTTGCCTCCCGCAAGGCCGCCCCGGGCGCTGGTGGCCGCTTGGGCCACGCTGGACGCCCTCCGATGCCCGTTGTGGCTGCATCTCCGGCAACACGTTCGGGGATGCACTCCCTGCCGGGCTCCAGGCGTCCACCGGCCGGCGTCGCCGCGACGTCCTCCCTCGAAGCTGCAAGTGCAACTGGCCTGGAGGAAGGAGGGCTTGGGTCCCCGCTGCCGCCTCCGTATGGGCGTCCCCCGTCCCCGGCTGTTGCTGACACTGTGGCATCCGCTACTCCTGTTGGTACTAGGCCGTCACCCCCGACTGCTGCTGACGACGCACCGTCCCTGACTCCTGCCGGCGCCGCTATGTCGTCCTCTGCTACTGTTGAAGCTGTGCCGTCCTTGGCTCCTGTCGACACCGCGTCGGGCCTGGACACAGGGCGACTTGTTCTGTGGAGCTCCCTTGCTGACGAAGAAGAAGAAGAGGATGATGATGAGCTGGCCCCGCCGACGCCACCTCCGGCTACCAGTTCCTCAGTTTCGCCTGCTCGGTAGGGCGTGGAGAGTGATGCGGCCACCACTACCCTCCACGACGCCTGTGACGGGGTGGAGGTGATGCTTGAGGCCCCGCTCCACGGACAACCGACTCTGCTTGGTCCATCTTTCGCGTCGGCATGTAGCAGTCTTTCTGCTGCCGCTACCGTTCTTGAAGCTGAGGTGGGCTAGGAGCATGTGGGCCAGGGGCACCGTTCCGATCAGGTTGCTCCCCTCGAGCTGTCGAGGGAAGGTCTCGAGCGTATCCTCGCTTTCAAGCGTTGGGCTCGAGGAAGTGCTTCCGTTGCCTCAAGCGTGGCCACCAAGTCAGCGCATGTCATGAACCATTCAGATGCATTCGCTGTCGTCGCCCTGGTCATCGGGAGAGGTTCTGTCGTGCTCTCTCTCCGGTTGGTTGTGATCGCTCTCCGGTCGCTCGGGCTGGCTCTCCGGTTACCACTACTAGGGAAAAGCCTATACACAGAATCTTAGCAGCAGCGCGGCTCAAAAAGGAGCGCTGCTGCTAATTAGTAGTAGCGCGTGTGCGGAAACTCGCTGCTGATAAGTTTTTAGCAGTAGCGCGCTCTGTGTAAACCGCGCTGCTATAAATATCGACCGGCGGTGTTCACCTAACTCCATTTAGCAGTAGCGCGGTGGCTCGAACCGCGCTACTGCTACGGATGTAGTAGTAGCGCGCTTTTACTGAGATCGCTACTGCTAAATTCCAAATTGGCACATTTTTTTGTCCCTGTTAGCAGTAGCGCCGTCGCCCAAAGCGCGCTGCTGCTAATTCCTTATCAGTAGCGCATTTTTGCTCCCGCGCTACTACTAACCCGCACCAACCCACCACCTTTTCCCCACAGTCCCTCCCCTCCGCCTCCTCTCTTCCCTTCCCCCTACCTCCCCCACATGCTCCCGCTCTCACTCTTCTTCTTCCTCAATACTTCTCCCCCATTACTCTCTCTCTCTTCTATCCACCTTTCTCTCTCTTCATTACTCTTACCTAACTACACCACCTCCATTAATGCATCTCCTTTCTCTTTTTCCTTTCCCCTCCACTAGTTGAAGTTGTCTCCTCCTAAATTGGGTAGCTAGGTAGATGTAGGATTTAGTTAAGTGACCTATTTGCCCCCTAACTAGATCTATCTTTGTCAAGAAGAGCTTTGTGCACTTTTGATCTCCCTAAAACATCATCTCCACTGTGTGCTCGATCTCGATCGAGATAGAGGTGATGAAAATTTAATGCTTTTGCAAAATGGAAATATGTTTATGTGTGTGTGATATGTTTGTGGAAATTGTGTGTGTGGCATGAGTTGACGCCAAATTATGCTTTTGAGTTGCCTATGTTTTGCCAAAATGTCGATTTATTTCCGTTTCGGTGAATTTCGGGCAAACTCTAGATCCATATATGTCCTATTTTAAGGAAGGTCATGCCAAATTTTTTTATGACTTTGATGCATGCATGCATTTTTATAATCAATTTGTTTATTATTACCGTGCAGAGTTGACGATGGTCAGTGGAACGATGTTGGACAGGTGGTTGCGGTCGGCGGTGCAGGACATGAAAGAAAATAACCGGATAGAGGTTTTATGTCCGTGTCGAAAATGCAAAGGAATAGTTTGGCTCGACCACCATGACGATGGTCGTGTCGAAGCGCACCTGCTCATGAATGGTTTCATGGATGGCTATACTCGGTGGATAACTGAAGATGAGGATGACGATGTTGAGGATGCCGACGGGGCAGGCAATGATGACACCGGGCAAGACGAAGAGATGATCGATAATGGCGGTGGGGAAGAGGCCGGACATGGCGGCGGAGAAGGGGCCGGACATGGCGGAGGAGAAGGGTCCGGACATGGCGGCAGAGAGAACGACATGGACTCCATGCAGCAGAGTTCGTCGGTACTAAGTTCAACGTGCGGGACCCTCATGTTCAAGCATTGCTTCACAAGGAGACGAGTACTGAGAGAGTTGCTTCTAGAGAGGAGGCTAATCTGGAGCAACTGGTGGTAGACTCAAACACTCCATTGTATGATGGTTGCAATCTTGAGGTGACCCGCTTGAGTTTCACGCTCCAACTCCTGAAGACGAAGGCTAAAAATAAATGGACCGACACTAGCCTCGATGAGCATCTCAAGTACCTAAAGGATGTTCTTCCCGCGGGTAATCTATGTCCTACTAGTGTTGATGAGGCCAAGAAGATCGTGTGCCCTCTTGATCTGCCACACATTAGATACCATGCATGCATCAACGATTGCATAATTTATCGGAAGGAGCACACAGAAAAAACAAGCTGTCCGGTGTGCAATGCTTCTGGATACAAGAAGGCCGGGAAGAAATGTCCCCAGAAAGTTGTATGGTACTTACCGATCACTCCCCGTCTCCAGAGGAATTTTGTAGATCCCAAGGAAGCAAAGCTAATGCGCTGGCACGCGGAGAGGAAGAAGCCCGACGATGGAGATGATCCGAAGCCGAGACACGTGAAGGATGGAAGCCAGTGGAGAGCGTTGAACAGCTTCTATCGGTATTTTGAATGTGATGCAAGGAACATCATGCTCGGCGCGTGTACCGATGGCATGAATCCGTTTGGCAACCAGAACACCAACCATAGCACATGGCCCGTGTTTGTATGTACGTACAACCTCCCCCCTAGTTGTGCATGAAATCAAAGTACATTCACATGAGCATGCTTATTCAAGGGCCGAAACAACCAGGAGATAATATTAATTTGTATCTGGGGCTACTTCAAGAGGAGTTAGACACGTTATGGAAAACACCGGCCAAGACATGGGATGCCAGCAAAGGTGAGTATTTCAACATGAGAGCCGCGCTGATCACGACAGTGCAGGACTATCTCGGTTACGGATATGTGGCAGGCCAGGTGTGCCATGGATATTGCGGATGCACACGGTGCATGGATGATACGACATCTCAGCAGCTAACGTCAAGGAAAGATGGCGGGTCTGGGAAAATCGTGTACATGGGGCATCGAAGATGGCTTGAACAGGACGACCCGTGGAGAAACCGTGGAGATCTATTCAATGGTCACGCTAAGCATCGAGGACCTCCACGTAAGCGGAGCGGTGCCGAAATTGATGAGCGTTTGAAAAACTAGAAGGAGTGCCCCGCGTCGGGAAAGACGATGAGAAAGGCGCCAGAGCCGCTGCTGAAGGTATGGAAGACGAGGTCTGTGTTCTGGGACTTGGAGTACTGGCACAAACTCGATACACCTCATTGCCTTGATCAAATGCATATTTGTAAGAATGTCCTTGAGAGCTTGCTCGCAACACTGATGAACATGCCGGATAAGACCAAGGATGGGCCGAAGGCAAGAAAAGACTTGCAAGATTTGAAAATCAGGGAAGATCTGCACATGCCGCCCCGTAAAATGTCAGACGAGAGAGAGACGGAGACAGAGGAACGGGAGAAGAAGGGCAAGAAAATAAAGAAAGAGGATTATTGCCCCCCTTCTTGCTTCACCTTAAGTCTGGCTGAGATCAATGCCTTCTTTAAGTGCCTTACCGGAGTCAAAGTTAGTTCCGGTTACTGTGGCAAGATAAGCAGATATCTAGACACGGACAAGAAAAGGTTCAGCGGGATGAAGTCTCATGACTGTCATGTGATGATGACGCAGATACTACCTGTTGCCCTTAGAGGGATAATGGACAAGCACGTCCGTGACACGCTTATTGGTCTCTGCAACTTTTTCGACGTCATCTCTCGAAAGTCGATCAGTGTGAAGCAGCTCCAAAGGCTACAGGAAGAGATCGTTGTGATACTGAATGAGCTTGAGATGTACTTCCCGCCCGCGTTCTTTGACGTGATGGTGCATCTGTGTGTCCATATTGTGGATGACATAATAGACCTGGGGCCGTCATTCCTGCACAACATGATGCCGTTTGAGAGGATGAATGGGATCATCAAAGGATTCGTTCGTAACATGTCCCGTCCGGATGGAAGCATCGTCCAGGGCTATTTGGCACAAGAGTGCATCTCTTTCTGTGAGAATTTTCTATATGGCGCAGACCAGCCGCCTGGTGTTAGTGTTGGTTTGCCCGTTAACAAGCACGATGGGAGGCTCGAAGGAGATGGTCACTGCAACGGTCGCAGGGAACTGCACGTGGCATACTCAGATCGATGCAGCGACTTTGACAGAGCAAACTTGGTAGTGCTACAACACCTAGACGAGGTAGATCCTTTCGTGGCACTGCACAAAGAAATTATCGCAAAGAAGTATCGTGACCGGGGGGTATGCAGGACGGACGCCGAAGTTACTAGAGAGCACAACTCCACTTTCCTGCATTGGTTCAAAGAGCATATTATTGCTAATCCCCCGGAGGAGGGCTCTAAGGACGGATTGCTCATATACGCCTTAGCACATGGCCCCTCGCCCAACCTCGTAACCTATCAGGCATATGATATCAACGGATACACGTTCTACACGGAGGCCAAAGATATGGACAGTGATGATCAGAACTCAGGGGTGACGATGGAATGCATGACCGGCAGCGACAACGGCGCAACTGAACGATTTTATGGAAGGGTCGAGGAGATCTGGGAGCTTGACTACTCTGGACTGCACAACACGACGATGTTCCGTGTCAGATGGGCTAAGAATGTCGAAAGAGAAAGCCGGATTTTCACTACCATGACTATACCCGACGCCAAGAGCGCTACCGTGAACGCTATCGCAAAAAACGAGCCATGGGTACACGCTAAGCACGTGACACAATGCTTCTTCATAACTGACCCGCGCAATCCCAGCCGTGTTGTCGTGAGGAGAGGCAAAAGGAACATCATTGGAATGGATGGAGTCGCCAACGAGGAAGACTATGATCAGTACGGCAACCCAATGAGGGAAGATGACGATGATGATGAAGTATACGTCAAAAGAAGAATCAATACTACATTACCTAAGAAAAATCGTACCCCATGGAAAAGGCAAAGTCACAATGAGGGGCTCAATTATTCTTCGACGAACAAGAAGGGAAAGAAGCTGACTCAAAAATGAAAACGTCAGCACTGAGGAAACTTATGTTATTGGTCAAATGATGTAATATATATATATGTTCCTATTTTGTATACACACTTAGCCATTATTATGCATGGGTCCTATGATGTGTAATATATATGTTCCTATTTTGCATACATATTTAACCGTCAAATGATGCAATATATATCGCCCTCCCTTCCTTCACTGCCCTCGGGAAATAAAAGTGGGATAAAATAAAGGAAAAGAAAAAGGAAAGCTGGCAGTAGCGAAGGTAGTAGCAGCACGTTTTGCCTAAACCGCTACAGCTACTGAAGTTAGTAGTAGCAAATTTGGTATAAAGCGCTACAGCTACCGAAGGTAGTAGCAGCATGTTTTGTCCAAATGCGCTACTGCTATGTCCACTTAACCCAAAATTCTCACCCGCCCTGCTTCATCCCGCCTTTCCCCCCGAAATCCCCACTCTCTCTTCCCCCGTCGCACCGCCGCGCCCGACCCGGCCCCGGCGCTCGCCCCCGACTCCGGCGCCGGCGCTAGCCCCCGACCCCGGCGCTCGCCCCCGACCCGGCCCTCACCCCCGACCCCGGCGCTCTCCCCCGACCCGGCCCTCGCCCCCGACCCCGGCGCGCTCGCCCCCGACCCGTCGGCCCTCGCCTCCCTCCTCTCCCCTCCCGGCCGTCGTCGGGCCTGCCTCCTCGCCCCTGCATCCTCTATAAACCCCCCTCTCTCTCTGCTAGGGTTCTTCGGTTAATATACTTAGGTTTTAGTTAGGGTAGTATGTTAATTAGGTTATCTATTTAGTTATGAATTTAGCTAGGTTTCAAAATTAGCTGAATTTATATGCAAATTTGAACTGGACATGTGATATGTGCATATGTCATGTTTTGGACATGTCATGTTTGGAAAATGATCCGAGTGGCCTATGTTACGCCGGAATGTTGATTCATTTCCGTTCCGGTGAATTTCAGGCGCTCGATATGTCCATTTTTTAGCAAAAGGTCATGCCAAAATTTCCCGTGAATAAATGCATGATTTTGTGCTACATAGTTGGCATATCGAGTGCTGGCACATAGATTTCTTTTTATGTCATTTCTCATTTATTCATACTTTTAGAAATAAATGAGGACACATAATCATAGGAAACATGTCGAACAACGAAGAAACTGGGCCTTCTGACCAAGATGCAGACGAGATGGATTATGAGGGTGAACAAGAGTACCTCGACTATTTGACTGCTAAGCAAGGTTTGCAGGTCGGCCTCGATGATGGTACTGACGCCAACATCGACACCGACGGCGCCGGCACCGATGGCGGCACCGAGACCGGTGGGGAAGGTACCAGCGGGGAAGGTACCGGCAGGGAAGGTACCGGCCCCGATGCCGCTACCGAAAAGAGGAAGCATAAGAAGCAGAGGATACGAAAACCTAACAAACTAGGGATTGGACGACTTGTGATCACAAAGATGGCACCTGGCAAGTTTGAGCCGTTAGAGCCGGAAGAACCTCGCAAGTGCTATGGGAACCAAGTAGGATGCATCCTATGGGAATGCGCGAGCATCAACGACGATGACTTAAGGAGTAAAGAACATTTGACGTAGTTGCTCCTAACGAAGTTGCACAAGAGATTCAAGTTCCCCGACCGGGATGATAACATAGAACAACCGTGGGATGATCCGAAGATGAAAAAGATTAACAATCACGCCATGGGCATGTTCAGCAATGATTTGGCCTCCTGGAAAGGGAGGATGAAACGAGCTATTGAGGCTGATGAACCCCTATCCAAGATTCTGGAGGAAAATCCGACACTTACGGAAGAGGAGTTCGAAAAGTTCAAGGACACTTGCGCTACCGAGGCAGCCAAGGCTAAGGCTGCGAAATTCAAGAGCCTTCAGCAAAGGAACACGGGGAAGCATCGCCTCGGAAGCCGTGGCTACCTCGGTAAAAGGCCCATATGGGATAAGGAGGACGCGGAATGTGAAGCCGTGGGTCTCCCAGACCCCTTCGCGAAGTTCACCAACCCCTTGGAGCATGACTTCATCAGGGCCTGCTACAAGTGGGACAAGGAGAAAAAGGTTTTTTACACGGACAAGATCACGAGGAAATTAATTAGACTACTGGAGAAGCAACACCAGCTTGCAGCCAAAAGCCCTACTTCTCCGATGAGGCCCAAGTGGGACACCCCTCTCAACTGGGCCTTGAACGAACTTAAGGGACTCCCTTTGGATCAGCGGCTGCAATATGGTCGTGTGCACGGCGCTGGAGACGGCGCCACGTGGAAGGTATTTTACAACGAGGGCCTGGAGGCCAAGAAGCTGAAAAAGATGTTTAGTCAGGCGGACATCGACGCGAAGGTGAAGCTTGCGGTCGAGAAAAAAGCAGCCGAGGACGCGAAAAAAGCAGCCGAGGACAAATATGAGTTGCTACAGTAGGCAGTCAATGCAGCTGTAACTGCCTACAGAAATGATTTCGCTACTAACTTGGTTCCAGTTATCATCAACTGGGCGAAGGAAAATCCAGACAAGACGGTACATGATTTCCCGTTGCCCTGTTTCGTCGGGAGCAACTCCATGAACAACAACACCATCGCACCATCACTTGCTCACGCAACCGGGCCTCCTCTCGCAGCCGCTCCCGCTCATAGCAGCCCGTCCTCAGTCTCACGGTAATTACATGTCGCACCAATATATATATATATATATATATATATATATATATATATATATAATATTCCACTTTTGTTGCCTTTCGGTTGTTTTACACCGCAGACATATGTGTTTGCAGGCGAAAGAAACCCCGTGCACCATACTCTACTTGATCAAAGGCCAGAAGGTGGACATGGGAAAGGGGATGATAATGGACCCCTCTCAATGCACGTTCCACAACCAGCCGATCCCCACTGGGCACTTCAGGGTTAGCTTGACCAATGTGAAATCAGGGCACGAGGATTTGCCTCCTCCAGTACAGCATGTGGGAGCGGACGACGAGACCTCACCGCAGATTGGAAGCTGCAAGAATTGGGTGCTGCTATGGCCGAAGAATCTTATTCGTCTGGAGCCGGCCGAGAGCACACCAATAACTACCACACATCAACAAGCATGTGCGAAGACCACCACCCCGCCTACGCAATTACCAGCTCCTGTAGTGCCTGGTGAGAGCGGCGGACGACATGATGAAGAGGGTGCAATAGTACTGGCTGATGTAATTTCTCGTGTAGAACAGAGAATGGATGATGAGACGGAGGTCGACCCTATGGATTACCTCAATACAAACGCGTATGACTGTGACATAGATATGATGAGTCAACCATATGACGAATCGGGCTATCAGCTTGCTAATAAGTATATGGATGATATGCCCGGGCAGGGTCGTACCATGGATTGCAAAAAGTCTCTCTTCATGAAATCCTCACAGGACACGCCTGAAGATGCCGCCTCAACACAGGCTCAACTAGCCGGGCGCGAGGGTCGTACAGTACTTAGCCTGGGAACACTGGGGCAGGGGTTAAGGAAGGGTCTGGAAGGTGTGCCCAAGAAAAAGGAGAGGAAGAGATCGGGAAAGGTAACTGCCTCCAAACAAGCCAGAGCACATAGCAGCCAGACGATGCATTCTGAAGAGCGTGTACCCGTGAAAGGTGCGGTCATGTTCCATCTCACGGGCGAGCCGATGCTACCGCCGAAACCGCTGGAGGCACTATCAGGGGATCTCAGGAGACTGCACGACCATGTGCTGTCGACTGAGAAAAGCCTACTAGCCTCAAAGGATCCAGGATATCTGACATATGCGGCTCGTGTGCCTGAGGGGAAGTGCTACATCGACACATGGCCCGCAGAGGTGTTCTTCCTGCGGTTTGACCATATCTTTGAGATGTTTCTAACAAGGCAGCTTGATTTTACTATCGTCCGCCTTTTTGCGATACATATGAGCTCCATCATGAAGAGTGAAGAAGTCTCGCAAATCTGTGTGGCGGATCCGTACTACATGCACGAGTCTTTCTTGAGTCACGGCGACTTTGAGCGTGAAATTGCTAGGGAGTACCTCCAAAACTTCATGGTATAGAATAAGGACCGGGAAATTGTCCTCGTGCCTTATCATCCAAAGTAAGTCAGTTCCGGACAACCCTTTCATACATTTCAATCATTCCTTCTCTCTCATATGGGGAATAATTTGAGGTGTCTTTTCCCGGAAGCAACGGGCGCGCCGTCCTTATCGTTCTTTACCCGCAAGTCTCCCGCGCCGTGTATTTTGACCCTTCCAGAGACTACGAGAAAAAAGACTACACCCACATAATGAATATTCTAGATGATGCTCTCCAAGGCTGCAGCTTTAGTGGTGGCCACGTGCAGATCAAGAAACAAAGGAACAAGAAGATGGGTTTCGCGCATAAAACTAACTTCTCCTGCATCCATGTCCCAAAACCAAGCAAGAAGGATGGACTCTACATCGTCCATCTCATGATTCAGTTCAACACGGATCACCAAAAGCTTCGCATTAACAACAGAAATGATGATCATATCCACAAGTGGCGAGAATCTCATGGAGAAGCGGATTATAAACTTAGAGATGACTTCTTTCGCATCCAAAGCAACATTGCGACGATCATCATGAAAGAAGTCGTCGATGAGAAGGGGATGTTCCACCACGGCCCTATATTGCGAGCTGACGTCCGAACTCGCATAGGCATGCAACGTCTAGACCTCACGCCGTTCAAGAATCTAGGGTTCGTCCTTGATGATATGGAAGGATGGAACTTCTAGTGATTTATGATGCCGATGATGATGATATGTGTCGGTTGAACTTGTATACTTTTTGTAGCGATGAAACTTTGTGATGTCCACGGTCCCTGCCGAACTTGCGTAACGCTACTTTGTTAGTTTGCGTACGATGACCTGCGTACCTCTAGTTAATTAATTTGTGTACTGTATGTTGCATCTAGTTGCTAACCCTTTCTTTTTCGGTGTTGCTCTATTATATTTTGTTGCATATATATGATTGTACATCCTCTTCATGAACATGCATATCTAACAGGTACCTAGTTTCTTGATGGCGAGATGGAATTGCTATGTCGTGTACAAAGGGAAGGTCCTGGGGGTGTACAACGAGTGGCATGAGTGTCAGGCGCAAGTGAATGGGTTCACGTGCGTCAGCCATAAAGGCTTCAAAAGCAGACAAGAAGGAGAAGCTAGTTACTTGAGGTTCACGCTAGCGCGAGAGAGGACTCGTAACCGCCACCTCATGTATTGCATAGTTTTGCTCTCACTCATAGTGATAGCACTTCTTGCGTATACCTTTGTTTAGATGGACGACGTTGTTGTAGTTGCAAGTATTCGAGACTTGCATGTATCGCTATTTTCTAGATGATGACAAGATATCACTTTGTGTTGGATGATGATTATGATGAGACTATTTGTATGTACATGCTATGATTACATTTGTGGACCCCTCTGGCATTTGTATGTGTATCATGATGACATTTCTATGTGCTAAAGATTCTTCTATAAAGCCTGTTCAAATACAAAATAAATATGCCAAAAAAACAAAAAAACCTACTTAAATTAGCAGTAGCGAGTGTATAAAAGTTAGCAGCAGCGCCGCGATAGCAGTAGCGCGTCCAGGCAAAGCGCGCTAGAGCTACTAGCAGTAGCGAGCTTCCGCTAACAGCGCTGCTGCTACACTTATGTAGCAGTAGCGCCGGTGAGCACGCGCTACTGCTATCTGTTAGCTGTAGCGCCTTATTAGTAGCGTCTATCCCCGTGCTACTGATACATCTAAAACCCGTGCTGCTGCTACCCTTTTCCCTAGTAGTGTACCCCCGCTCCTCGCCAGCGAAGCCGCGCCCCATGCGTCCAGCCTTGCCCTTCGTTGAATAGGAGTTGGGCTGAGGTCGTGGGCCACTCATCGCCACGTGTGTCGGTACCGCCAAGGTCCCAATCTGGGTGTTGCAAGGATTCCAATGTAGCCTTTTCGGTCTCTACTTTGGAGTCCCAACTTGCCCTATTGCGCACAGAGCTCCTTGAGGAGGTTGAGCTGCTCCGCACTGAGTTTCGCAACGCTCTTGCCAAGCTTCATGTTGCTTCGTTTGTGCCTTTGTTGCCCGAGCTTCAGGTTGGTTCCATTGATGGGGAGGCTGAATGCTTCTTTCGAGATTTTTCTCCACGTGGTCGGCATGCGACGTCGTCTGTCCATGGGAATGCGGTCATCTCCAAGGTCGTGTCTCCAGTTCTGCAGATTATGCCTGAGCCGCGGGAGCTTTGTGGGGAATCACCTATGGTGCTACCGATGGAGTTGGAGTCCTTAGCGGTGGCCATGACGCCCTCACCACCACCATGGTCAGAGTATTGTCAACCGCCCGCCTTTGTGGACATTGGAGGCTTGGTTGGTTCTGTCACTCTCTCATCTATGACCATTGGGCATGAGGCGTCTTTGAGTGACGAGGTTGATGAGATAAGTGTGTTGGCACCTAACTCTAGAGCTTTGTTTTGTGAGCAACTCGAGGTGGCTGAGTCCATCATGCCGGTGGTACCTGCGATTGCTGATGTTGAGGCGGTTGATATGTTGGCGCCGGATCCATTGGAGCCCACACAGCCGGTCGCCTCTGTGGAGCGTGGAGGTTCTGATGTTGCGGTCACTCACTCGCATATGACCGTTGGGTAGGTTTCTGTGCGTGATAAGGTCAATGAGATTCTCTTCCAGATAGAGCTTCATAGCTTGCTCAAACGTTGGAGAGGGTTAGCCCTGGATCTGGCAAGGAAATTGTGGAGGAGGCTCTCAGGAGCGAAGGAAAGAAGAGTGATGTCACAGGAAAGGTGTATGCAGCTACTTGATGGATGGTCATCGGTATATTGGGTTGTCCTTATGGACTGACTTGTCTTCATGGCTTTGGTGGTGCGCGTGGTCTTCGGCCGAATTACTCTCGTTGGCGCTCTCTTTGCGATGTTACGGTGTGAGGGTTGGCTGTCGGATCACGTGCTTATAGGGTTGCATGCTCTGTGCGTAGTCTACCTATGGTTCGTTTGTATCGGTTTTCGCCCAGTTTTCAGTTTAATTAACCGGGCAATTCTCTTCTGCTTAATTAATCGATGAGGCAAATCCTTTGCCTCCGTTTCAAAAAAACAATTTGTAATGTGCCCAAACAGCATGAACTCATACCGTCTAATCCGGTGGCCTCACACAGCTGCCCTGCATCGGGCCAAGAGCACCACCCGTTCTGGGCAACCCGCAGCACGCACCGCATGTGCACGCTCTGATCCGTTGCCGCCATCTTCCACCGTCCCATATCCAGGAGTGATCAACGCTTTGACCTTGTCAGGCCCAACTGCCATCGACGCCACCACGACGCCAGACAGTGCCACCAGCCTACACGTGTTCATCAACCTGCATCCAACACTGAGAACCATTTCGCCACGCCGCCAAGACCCGTTGTCTTCGATGCGGTTGTTGTTACCGCTCCACCTATTGGCCCCTTTAGTTGGTACCTTCTCGAAAACAATGCCCCCAAGAGGGAGAACGGCACCGATATCCCTGTCATCATCTGATCAAGGAGACCCAGATCTAGGGTTCCCCCATAGCAAATGCCACTAGAGGGAGAAGGGCACGCCATATTCTGCGGCCAACGAGCCCACACGGTTCCCACCACCACAATGCGCCCCCGGGCATAGTTGCCATCACGGTCGGCCGTAGACGATCATGGAGTTATCCTGCTCTGAAGCCCCCACCACCCGCTCCACCAACAACCCTATGACCGGCTAGACAAGCATGGCCAAGATCCGGCCAAGTTGGAACGCACCATGTCGGGACGAGATGGAACCGCCAGATCCAGCGTCATCGGCCATCGGGGCAACAAAGCTCCGGCCCAACCTGCAGGGTAGCCATCGGTCACCAGATCCAGCGACATGCAACCCGGCAGCCCCTCCTCACCACATGAGAGGTTGGCCTCGCCAGAGGGCCACATCCCTAGATCCGAGTTTTCAGCCCTAGATCGGGAGGAGCAGCACAAGCCCTGCCACCACAGTCCTTGGCTGCGCCGCGGGCTCACCAGCGTCAGCCTCATGTGGCGGCGAGGAGGGAGGGAGGAAATTGGGAGTCCCGGCAGCGCAAGGAGGAGTCGTCCTAGAGGGGCGTTGCGCTCGAGGTAATTAAATACTACATAATCATAACCTTATGAAAAACATGAGAACTAAAACATTCAATTGGCTTTTGGTTGTTAACTAATCAAGCGGTCAACGCATTATCATGGTTGGAATAGAGAGATAACAGCACACATATGATTGGCCATGCAGACTAAGATCTTCAAATAACAAGAATTTAATCATCCCAAGAAAAAGAGGGAAACCACACCACCTGAATGACTCCTATGCTCAGCAGTGATTCAAGGCAGAACAATCCAAATCCAACAAAGTAAAATATCTACCAAATGAACTTCCACAAAAATAAGACTGGCAGACACAATCACGTCCAAATGCAATCTACGAAGTAAAACCTTGACACTCATATGCGTGTGAGGTTACTGAGGTATGCCGCAGTTATGTGACATTCCAACCTTCGTAATGCACTTTATCAAGGAAACAAGATGATCGTCGTGCTCGTGCAACTCTGCTACACGAAGAAGAGCTGGGATATGTTGAAGGCATTGGTTATGACTTACAAGGACCAAATGAAGAACAATATTTGCCCTTGCTGCTGCCTGTGAAGAGCGGTGGGGATGGGGGAAGTCGGATCAAGGGAGAAAGCGGCGATAGAGAAGGATTGTGGTGCGTGATATAAGAGACATTTTTCACACAAATAAAAATGATGTGATATATTATTCATGAAACTGAAGTCCAGGAGTCTAGAGTGGTTGAGCCGCATATCTCCATATATGCATGTGGTCATGGACCGATGGTCCGTCTACAAATTACTAGTGTTACTCCATCTAAACACACACAATGTGCAATCATAGAATGTCAATCTTAGGATATGTACGGAAACGGCGTTTGGTTCACAGGCGAGGTTGGCTTGGCTGAGGATATACCTAACCACGTGGTTGGGGATATCCTCGCGCTTGTGTTTGGTTGTAAACTGGGAGGTGGTTATCGATAGCCAATTTTATGTTTTGTAAGAAGGATGAGAGAAGGATATCATGTTGTCGACTGATTATACAAAATATAGATCATGTGGAATAGGTCAATAAACCCATCACAAAAATGTATTGTAATCCCATGATCCAAACACATCCATGCGTACAGTCAAATGGCATAATCTAATCTGTCAAAAAAGGTGTCTAAAACACGTCACATGCATTTGCAGATTAGACGATTCATCAGATGGTGAGTCGAAGCCAATCTTGCTGTCTGATGCAAATATGCTACTCTGAAGAATGTATAATCAGGCAGTTGGAGAATATGCTACATGGGTACGAGTTTGCTACGTGCCTACGTGCGTGTTGATCGGGCGTGGGACGGAGGACCCGGACGTTCTGGTAACGTCTTCCAACATAGGCCAGCCTCGACGTGCTCATGAACTTGGGATCGCCGGAGTTGTGGAGGCAGTTGCCCCGGCGTCCGCACTGCACATCAGCAGCCGCGGCCGGCGAGCGTGCGTGTTCGGCATAGGCGCAACTCGACGCGCACCACCGGACACTGGACCTTTCTTGCCCTTGCTCCGCTCAAACGGCCGCCGCCGATCCAAATCGTAGCTGCCGCCGCTGCCTTGTCCGTGTGGATAGGGTGTTCTGTTCTTTCGAGAGGGGTGAGAAAAGAAAATAAAACGTTTCGCCGCGTCGGGAGGTCACCGAGCGTGGGTGGCTGCCGTCGTCCGCGAGAATTTCGCGGCTCCCCATAGCCAGCTTTTGGAGGAATATTCCTCGGTATCTGGTTATCCTCAGCCTTCTTCACCATCAAACAAAACGAGTGTTATCCCTTTCAAAACTGGTGGATATCCCTATCCACCGGTTGCTTATCCCTCCAACCAAACGCCACCCTAGATGATTGGTTGAAGAGTCGTAGTGATACGTCAACTGGCAGCAGACATAAAGTGATTCATCTGGAATAGGATGCACGGAGAATTGCAGTTGAAGACCAACACTAAGAGCATCTTCAACGGCCGCCTCAAACGACGTGCGTGCGCGGTAAATCCAGCTTTTAGCGCGCGCGGGACGGTTTGCCGCGCTCCAGCGGCTGTAGGAAACAAGCGCGCGCGGGAACAGTTTGCGCGCGCGCGCGAAAAGGCGTCAGCTCGCGCGCAAGATTTGGCGCGCCGCTTCGCGCGCGCCTATAAAAATGCTGCGCGCGCCACGCGCCTTCTCCACGCTTCCTCTTCTCCTCTTCCTCTCCCTCTCTGCCACGCGCCGCTCCAGCGCCCCGCCACCGACGCGCCGCCATGCCGCGGCGTCGCCGAGGAGCGTCCGGCTACCGCGGCATCCGCCTGCGCCCCAACGGCAGCTACTCCGCGGAGATACGCTCCGGCGAACTCCGGCTCGGCCTCGGCTCGTACGGGACGGCGCGCGAGGCTGCCCGCGCGTACGACGCGGCGGCGTGGCGCCTAGGCCGGCCGCGCGGCCAGATGAACTTCCAAGATGTGTACACGCTCCAGCAAGCGCTCAACTTCGCCCCTCTGCCTCGTCTGAACATGGCGGAAGACCGTGCGGAGCACGCCGAGCGGCAACGCCGCCTCCTCGTCTCCCAGGAGGACGAGCGGGTCATGGCGGAGTGGCGCCAGCGTCACCCGAAGGACGTCGCCTACGAGCAGTCCTACTGGGCAAGGCGTCGCGAGGAGGACACGCGAAGGCGCCGCGCGACGCGGTTGGACAAGCGTCGGCGGAAGGCGTTGGCGAATGCGCAGTCCGACCTCGTTCCAGCAGGTGGGCAGTCGTTCTTCACGCCAAACGATGAGCGATGGCTGGACATCTGGTTAACTACCTCGGACGACACCGGCGAGGATGATAGTGGTGATGATGATAGCGACTTAGAGTAGTTTTTTTAATGCAATCTATGTTTTTTATCGTTTGTCGTTTTTATTTATGCAATCTATGTTTCGGATGTAAAATACCTTTGTATCATTTAAAATCTATGCAATCTATCTAGTTTTTTTTAAATTTCTGCTTTCAATGCCTACATTTCTAGTTTGTAAAACGAGCGCGCGCGCTGCATTTTTGCGCGCTGCTGGAGCGGTGCGCGCGCGCTGCATTTTAGCGCGGCTGCTGGAGTGGGCGCAGCGCACCGCGTCAAACCAGGCGATGGGCGCGCGCTAAAGCTGTTTTTAGCATGCGCCGCGTTCGGCGTCTGTTGGAGATGCTCTAAGCACATGATCTGGTTCTTGCTTCTCTCGGATACATGTCGTGGCTATGTGCTTCGTGGCATGAGGCAGTATGCCCCTACAGAATATACCATGCCACACTAGATGGTTAGCAAGATGCTATGGAGTAATTGGTTAAATTGTTAGATCTTGAATTGAGTATATAACAAGCGAACTGAGCATAGCACCCCGCGGCGGCGCGGCTCCCCTGGACCGGACGCCCGGGTCTGCCTCTCGGACAGCGGATCTGAGGATGGGTTCTCGCCTTCACCACCTAGGTCCTACACTGAGGCCGTTGCGCAGGGGATGGGCGAGTCCACGCCGTCCGCGGCCATCAATGCCATGGCTGCGGCCATGGCAGCGCCTTCCGCGGCCATCGCTGTCGTTGGCATGGGCGCGGTGCCTTTGGCCGCCGGGTCTCCTGCCGCCGCGCCTACCCCGGGCATTGACGCTGGCAACCGGTCAGCTGCGTCATCCAATGCCGAGGCCCCGGAGCTTGGCTGGCAGCTGGTCTCCCACAAGCGCGGCCAGAACCAGCTCCCACCTCCCAAAGCCAAGACTGCCACTCCCCACCACTTCCACTACTCCTATAAAGATGACCTCGTCGGCCGGTGCTTTAGATGCCTTGAAGCTTCCCATCGTGTTGGGTCCTGTCCGAATCGCCTGCGCTGCATTCACTGCGTCCGCTTTGGCCACCTCCGCAAAGACTGCCGTCGCAAACACCTTCCCCATCAGCCACTACTACCGCTTCACCTTCCCACCCGCCGGCCTGCTCGACCGACGCTCCACCCATCACCGTGCCCTGTGCCCCTGCCTCCCGCTCCAAGATCGGCTCGTTTTCCTGCCGCCAGGCGCGAATCACACTCGAGGCCTCGACCCTCGCTCGACATGGCTTACTCGGCTGTCGTGGGTTCGCTACCAGGTGCCGCGGACAGACGTCCGCTGGGCACCAGTGCACCATGGTGCTCCTGGACTTCACCCAGGAGATGGCCGATGAGGAACTCCGGCTGCGGGCCACGGTTATTGTCGTCTCGGCGGCGGAGGAGGACATGTTCCCGGGTCCCGGCCAGGGTGAGAGCAGCCATCCTGGCGGAGTTCCCCGACATCCCGCCTGAGGCGGTGAGCGTCTCGCTCTTCGGGAGCTCCTTCACCGCGCGCTTCTCCGACGGCCGCTGGCGCGACGTGGTCTTCGAGCGTGGCCTCTCCCACGACAACCAGGGCACACCGTTCCGCGTTCAAGAATGGTCCAGGCGCTCAACTCCGAGCTCAAGACGCTGCGCTACCGGGCGAGGATCTTCCTGGAGGGTGTTCCGCTACAGGCTTGGTCTGTCCAGGCTGTGGCGGAGATGCTGAAGATGGTCAGGATCAACGCCGTGGAGCTGGATTCGCTTCACAAGACCGATACCTCCTACTTCGTGCTGTATGCATGGATCGAATCATCGGACAAGCTAGAAGCTACCCCGCAGGATCGACCTGGGCACCCACGAGCCCCGGCGCAGCATCGACGGTGGATCATCCCCGGCAGCCGTTGGCCTTCGTCCATACGGTGGGCCCCGACACGCCCCTCCCTGCGTGCCCGCGCGTCCATGACGGCCTGGTGCTTGTCCATGTCGACGAGCTGGAGGAGTTCGCGTCAGAGGGCGGGCCGCCAGGACGAGAGGGGGGCCGCATCAGCGTCAGGTCGCTCCCCTGGGCACACGCCCACGTTGATGGTGCCCGCTCGGCTCCAACAGCGCCTGGACGTCCTTCGGTGTTCTCCCGCCTGGCCGGCGGCGGAGCAATGTACCACGGCCACAAGGTGATTGGGTTCTCCTTGGGCGGCGAGCGCCTGCAGGAGCAGCCGGCGATGGAAACTCATGCTCGGGACAGCCCTAGCGCCAGGATCGAGGCGCACAGGATGGCGCCCTGCGCCCACTTCCTGACGGCCACGACCACGCGGGATGACCCAGCGCTCGAGTCGATGCTCGCCACGCCGCTTCAGGCAAGCCAAGCTGTGCAACCCCACGGGAGCAGTCCGTGCCTTTCCCTTCCTAGGTTTCTTCTTGGGCGACAGGGCATTGCGCCCTCGGCCTGGAACCTGGGCTGCGGCGCGAAACAGTTGGTCCTGGTCCCTGTCCTGAGTCTCCTGACCCCTTTGGTGGCTACCGACGCGTCAACGGTGTAGCCTGAGCGCATCTCCAACAGCCGCCCAACGCGCGGCGCGCTAAAAATTGGTTTGCGGCGCGTCCATTATTAGGTTTGGCGTGGCGCGTAGCGCTGGCTCGCGCGTGCGTAGCTCCAGCAGCCGCGCTAAAATGCAGCGCGTGCGTAGCTCCAGCAGCCGCGCTAAAATGCAGCACGAGCGCTCTCGCAGAAACAACATATGCGCTCCAAACACATTCTAGAATATCAAACACAAACAAAATAAATCAATATAAATATTTCAATCTATTATTACTACAACTCAAACAAATAGTATATTTCATCAAATACAACAAATAGTTCAACAATACAACATCAAACGCACAAATCATGATGCTCTTTGGCGGCCATTCCAAACCCACCACTCCTCAATGAGATCCTTCTGAAGATCATTATGCGTTGCCGGACGTCGAATGTCATGATAGAAGGCAACAAAACGGGCCACCCTTTCAGCCCTCTGCCGCACTCGCATGGGATGTCCCAAGAGCTCATAGTGAGAGTAGTCTACAGCTTGGCCACGCTCATTATCGATGACCATGTTGTGCATGATCACACAAGCATGCTTAATGTACCAAAACATTTTTTGATCCCAAAATCTAGCCGCCCCCCTCACAATAGCAAATTGGGCTTGCAAAATCCCAAAGCTCTTTCCACATCTTTTCTAGCCGCCGCCTGAGCATTGTGGAAATCAAGATATTTCTTACCTTCTGGTTTTTTCAACGGCTTCACAAATGTTTGCCACTTTGGGTAGATGCCATCTGCAAGATAGTAGCCATAGTTGTATATACGGCCATTAGCAACAAACTGCACCGGTGGCAGTTCACCATTTGCAATCTTATTCATCAGTGGTGACCGGTTGACAACGTTGATGTCATTCAAAGATACAGGCATTCCAAAAAAGCATGCCAAATCCAAGTCTCTTGATCGGCCAATGCTTCTAGAATTATAATGGAACCCTTTTTTTGTCCGTGGAATTGGGCATGCCATGCCTTTGGACAATTCTTCTAATTCCAATGCATGCAATCTATTGAGCCAAGCATACTTGGGAACCCGCGAGCTTTGTTCATCTCCAATAGCCTTGTAACGTCTTTAGCATTGGAAGATCTCAAATACTCCGAGCCAAACACTTGCACAATTCCGACTGTGAAGCGCTTGACACACATGATGGCTTGGCTCTCACTCATGGCCAAATGATCATCAACTAGATAAGCGGGGATACCGTATGCCAACATACGCAAAGCGGCTGTCACCTTCTGAAAGGTGCTATGCCCAAGCTCTCCAGCGGCATTCCTCCTCAGCTGAAAAAATGGTCATGGCTCGCTAGTTTCTCTGCAATGCGCCTGAACAACGCGGTGCTTATTCTAAACCGGCGACGAAAGTACGACTCAGGGTATGTGGGATTCTCCATAAAATAGTCTCATCAATCTGTTGTGGGCATCAATCCTATCCCTCCAAATTTTTTGCCGACCCATAACCAAACCACCGTGCTTTGGTTTTTTATTGATGTGCATAGCTAGGATCGTTGCAAGATCCTCCTCCTCTTCCTTATCAAATTCTTCTTCGAAAGAATCATACGAAGAACTCGTCTACAATGTTCAAAACTAGGATATAAAAAAATTATAAACAACATGCACCAAAATTCAAGTAAAAATATGAAGTTTGAAGCAATACATACCTTGCGGGCTTTTGTCGAATACCTTGTGGGTGCCAAGCGGCAGTGGGCGGCCGGGCACTGTTCATCGGAGGACTGCCGCTCACGACAGGCGGCGCTGACTAGAGGGAGAAGGAGGAAGCCGCGGCCGCGTGGGGAGAGACTGGGGAAGCGCCGGAACAGTCGCCGGAAGAAATGGGATGGCGTGGGCAGCAGCGGTTGGATGGGTAGGTGAAGTTGTGAGCGAGCGCTTGAGAGTCCAGCGCGCGGGAGCGGGCGCAACAAATAAGCGGCGCGCGATGGTGTTTCCGCCCGCGCGCTGAATTAGATATGCCGCGCGCGCGGTTTTTGGCGTCCGCTGGAGCGCTTAGAGCGATAGCGCGCACGCTAAAAGTACTACTTTTTCCGCGCAGTGCCAAGGAGATTATTTTCAGGCTCGATAAGGCAAGAGACTTGCGCGATCTGTCCCAACATGAGCATCAGCTGCGCAATAACCTGAAGATGAAATTGCTAGGGTACAGTTCACTCCAGCGATCAATTTGGAGGCAGAAATCTCGGGTGAAAGGAATTAGCGAGGGCGATGCATGTATCAAGTTCTTCCACATGAAAGCATCAGCCCCAAGGAGGAAGAATAGCATCCAATCAATTCAGCACCAGGGGCAAATTTTCACCGGCCAAGAGGATAAATTGCAATTAGTTTGCGATTTCTACTCTGAACTTTTTGGAAGACCTGCAGATCGAACCAAAAGCTTCAACTTCCAAGCCATGGGGTATTCTCAGGACCCGGCCTCCCTTGCACAGCTGGAGAACGATTTCACTGAGGAGGAGGTGCTAGCGGCTATAAATGACTCCCACACGGACAAGGCACCTGGCCTGAACGGTTTTACAGGGCTTTTCTTCCAGAAGTGCTAGCCTCTCATCAAAGATGATCTCATGAGAGCGCTGAGGAAGTTCAGTAACCAGAACATGTCCAACCTTCAGGTAAACCTGGGCAAACGTCGGGCCGGGCCGGGTTTAGAGCCGGGCTTGTAAAAGCCCGACCTTCATTTCTCAAGCCCGAGCCCGGCCCAAAGCCCGAAATACTCCATATTTTCAAGCCCGAGCCCGGCCCGAAATCAAGCCCGAAGCCAGAAAGCCCGGCCCGAATGCTGTTTTTTAGTACGCGCACGTGCAAGCCCGACCCGAAGCCCGAAAGCCCGGCCCGAAATATGGAAAAATTGAAGCCCGAGCCCGGCCCGAACTATCTTTCGGGCTGCAAAGCAAAGCCTGAGCCCGGCCCGAATGTCAAGCCCGGCCCGGCCCGGCCCAGGTTTTTTGGGCCAGGCTCAGGCCGGGTCGTCGGGCCGGGCTGCCCATGCCCGGGTTTACCTTTAGGCATTGAACACTACAACTCCCATTCTGATCCCAAGGGTGGAAGGTGCTACCAAGCTGGCCGACTTTAGACCCATTAGCCTAATCCATAGCATCGCGAAGCTTATCGCCAAGCTCCCCGTGCGAAGACTACAACCGCTAATGAACAAGCTCGTCGCCCAATGCCAGAGTGCGTTTATCAAGAAAAGGTCCATACTTGACAATTTCATGTATGTTCAAGCTATGATAAAGACTCTGAAGATGAATAAGGCACCTGGGCTGCTCCTCAAAGTGGATATCACAAAGGCATTTGACATCCTATCTTGGGAATTTTTGCTGGAACTGCTACTGGAAAGGTGTTTCGGTACCAGGTGGACAAATTGGATCGCAACCCTGCTCGCCACCTCTAGTACGAAGCTGAACATTAATGGCGACCTCTCAGATACCATATTCCATCGCCGAGGATTGACACAGGGGATCCCCTCTCCCCCTTACTCTTTGTCCTTGCCATGGATACCCATGCGACACTCATTGATGCGGCATGCAGATACAAGGTACTGGCGGACATTGGAAGGCAAAGTATGCCTTCCGAGTGTCGATGTACGCCGACGATGTGGTGATCTTCATCAACCCCTCCCGAACAGAGGTTCACGCGATCATTGGGTTGCTTCAGGCTTTTCAAGCGGTGACCGGCCTACGAACGAACTAGGCTAAAAGTGTTGTGATCCCAATCAGATGCAGCAACACACATGTTGAGGCTGCCGTGACGGGAACTGAATGTGCTACAAGGGCATTCCCAATAAAATAATCTAAGCTTTTTTTAGAAAAAAGCAGGATGACCCCCGGCCTCTGCATCTGGGCGATGCATACAACCACTTTACTAATTATTCTTACAAGATCTTACAAAGTGATATAACAGCAAGACTAAAGCCACAGTCTAAGCAACAAATGTCCCTACACATATCCAATTGATGAAGGGGCGCATATAGTCTGGGCCTAATACCAAACAGACATCGCAGCCAAATCTAAACATCTAAGACCTGAGGTCCCAACCAGGACGCCTGCCGGGTATGGGGCACCTACCAGTCCGGCGCACTCCTCAACCAGGACGCCTGCCGGGTATGAGGCCGCCGCCGCCACCTGCCAACAATCCATCTTCAGAGCTGTACTGTTGCATGTACCGTGTCAGGTCTCTCTGCCATCGACGCCACCACGACGCCCGACAGCGTCGTCCTCCTGCGCAAGTCCATCCTCCCACAGCGAACTCCAAATCTGCATTGCGCCACGCCGTCAAGATCCGTCACCATCAGTGTGTAGGATGAAGCACCGCTCCACCAAAGAATCTGTCCTTTGGTCCCTCGATCACGTGTGTACCTCCAAGAATGACGCCCCCAAGGGAGGAACGACACCAAAGCGCCGCCATCATCCGATCATCCGATCTAGGGTTTCCCCCAGAGGTAGCAGAGACTGGCCTTGAACTTCTCCACGGCGATGCCTTCAAGAAGGGAACGACGCAGATAGCACCGCCACCGCCGGCCTTAGCAGACGCCGAAGACAAGTTTTCCCCCAGATCAGTTCAAAGGGATCCAACTCTCGTGCACGGGCCGCCGTCACCACCAGCACCACCAGGCAGAACCTTGGAGCACCGGCAAATCAGCGAGCCGCCGGCACCACCGCATCCAGATCGCCGGCCCCGCCGGGCCGCCGCCATCCCCCGCACCGTCCGGGTCAGAGACGGAGCCGCCGACCGTGCACAGGGACCACCACCGCTTGCGCATGCCAGAGCGCCGCCGAGAGCCCAGCGCCCGCCGCCGCTTGCCGAGGGCCGCTGCCGCGTGCCCCGAGCAGACTCCCACGCACACCAGGCAAAACTGCCATCGCCCCCCAAGCTCGCGCCGGCGTGCCCCGCCTCCAGCACGCCACCAACCACCGCTGCGATTCGCCCGCGCCAGATCCAACGAGCCGTGGGAGAAGAGATCCTGCCGCCGCTGACGCCGATCGGGCTTTGCCCGGCGGCGCACCCCGGCGGCGGTGAGGAGGAGAGGTCGGGGGACGGACCAGGATGCGGCGGTGCTAGGGTTCTCTCCAGTCGCCGCACATGGCGACACAGGAGGAGTCGGGAGGAGTCCAGCTGCTACAACGTGGCTTCCCCTAATAATCTGGGTTTACCGCTAACTGATGTACGCCTGAGGAAAGACGACCTGCAGCCTATCATTGATGCACTTGCAAAGAGGTTGAGAGGACGGAAAGCCAAACTGATTGCGCTGCCAGGAAGAATTGAGCTAGTGCACACAGTGCTGTCGACCATGGCCATTTACTGGATCATGGCACTGGCTCCTCCAAAGTGCTTTATCAAGATGGTGGACAGATTGCGGAGAGGTTTCCTTTGGGCGGCGGACGAGGCTTCGCCGGGCGGCAGATGCCTCGTGCGGTGGCGTGATGTGTGCAAACCAAGGGAGCTGGGCGGGCTGGGAATCAATGATCTGCAGCTTCTGTTATATAATAACGAGAATAAACGAGACAGAGAGACACGGATTTTTACGTGGAAAACCTTGCGGGAGAAAACCACGGACGCACGAAGGCGCAATCACTATGATGGAGGAGTATTACAAGCACGAGACAACAGACCGTCTTAGGTGCGACTACATGGGGTATATATGAGGGGCAACACATAGGAGTCCTTGTAGGACAAGTAAACGAGTTGTACTCGTACGTGTCGGTATCAACGCAAAGGCCCACACCGTATGTACTACGTCTAGTCCAATATGGTACTAGAATTTAGATCATAATTTAACAATCTCCACCTTGATCCAAATTCCCTCCAGTAGCCAAAGAAAATGAATAACTCCATCCAAATCAGCATAAACACCTTGTGCGTCAAAGTCCATAGGACTAGTGAGAAATACCAATTAAGCCTGAGCAAAGCTCAAACTTATTGGTCGGAACTGGCTTTGTCATCATATCAGCAGGATTATCATGTGTACTTATCTTGCATACCTTCAAATCGCCTTCAGCAACAACATCTCGAATATAATGAAATCTGACATCAATGTGCTTTGTCCTCTCATGATACATTGGATTCTTTGTAAGATATATGGCACTTTGACTGTCAGAAAATATGGTAGGGTTAGATGAATATCCACAAAGCTCAGTGTACAACCCTCTCAACCAGATAGCTTCTTTGCATGCCTCAGAAATAGCCATATACTCGGCATCAATAGTGGAACAAGCCACAATAGACTGCAAAGTTGCTCTCCAACTCACAGCACAACCACCAATGGTGAAAACATAACCTATGAGTGATCTTCTCTTATCCAAATCACCAGCAAAATCAGAATCAACAAAACCAACGAGTCAATCTCCAGTTTTTCCAAACTGTAAATAAGCATTAGAAGTACCACGCATGTATCTGAAAAATCCACTGAATTGCTTTCCAATGCTCTTTTCCAGGATTAGCCATGTATCTACTGACAACACTCAATGCATAAGATAAATCCGGACGAGAACAAACCATGACGTACATAAGTGAACCAACTGCACTTGAACAGGGAACTCTAGACATGTACTCAATATCGGAATCTGACTTAGGACATAAAGCTGATGACAGTTTAAAGTGTGCAGCTAACGGTGTACTCACTGGCTTGGCATTATGCATATTAAAACGACGAAGAACTTTATCAATATATCCCTTCTGACTTAGATATACTTTTCCAGACGATCTATCTCTGGATATTTCCATGCCAAGAATTTTCTTTGCTACACCCAAGTCCTTCATCTCAAATTCATTACTCAATTGCTTCTTTAGTTCATTAATCTATGACATACTCTTTGCAGCAATAAGCATATCATCAACATAAAGGAGCAAATAAATAGTTGAACCGTTAACAGTTTTCAAATAAACACAACTATCATAATTAGACCTTTTGAAACCTTGAGAGAGCATAAAGGTGTCAAATCTCTTGTGCCACTGTCTAGGGGATTGCTTCAATCCATAAAGATATTTCTTTAACTTACAAACAAGCTTTTCTTTTCCAGGAATAACAAAACCTTTAGGTTGTTCCATATAAATATCCTCTTCTAATTCTCCATGTAAGAATGCAGTTTTAACATCCAATTGTTCAAGCTCAAGATCATGCATGGCAACAATACTGAGTAAAGTGCGAATAGAGCTATGCTTCACAATAGGAGAAAAGACTTCGTTATAGTCAATACCTAGAATCTGGCTATAACCTTTAGCAACTAACCTTGCTTTATATCTTGTCTCATCATTAGGAGAAACACCTTCTTTCCTCTTGAAAACCCAATTGCAACGAATAGGTTTCTTCTCTCTAGGCAATTTTACTAAATCCCAAGTGCCATTCTTTTGAAGGGATTCCATCTCATCATGCATAGCGGTCATCCACTTATTACTATCACCAGAAATAATAGCCTCGGAATATGAAGAAGGCTCAGCATTACCTTCAATTTCTTATGCAACAGATAAAGCAAAAGAAACAATATTGCACTCTTCAATTAACCTATCAGGTTTATTAATACCCCGCCTAACTCTGTCACGTGTAAGATTCCAATTGGGTGGAATAATTTGCTGATTTGGAGTAGGAGTGACATGTTCATCATCAACGACGGGTTCATCATGTGCATCAGCATTTTCATTACCAGATGTATCACCTGAATCAATAACATGCTCCACCTGAACAGTAGGCTCCTGAACAATAGGCTGTTGTTCACTCTCAACGGGAACATTAGTAGATGAAACATCATGTAACATAGCAGATTCATTAAAGATAACATTTCTGCTAATAACAACCTTCTGGGTTCCAGGATTCCACAATTTAAAACCTTTAACACCAGACTTATAACCAAGAAAGATGCACATAACAGCCCTAGGCTCCAACTTTCCATTATCAACATGAGCATAAGCAGTGCAACCAAAAACTCTCAACTATGAATAATCAGCAGGTGAACCAGACCATACCTCAATTGGAGTTTTCTTATTAAGAGCAATAGATGGTGAACATTTAATAAGATAACAAGCAGTGGAAGCGGCCTCAGCCCAAAAACGCCTATGCAAACCTGCATTGGACAACATTGAATGGGCTTTGGAAATAATGGTCATGTTCATACGCTCAGCAACACCGTTTTGTTGAGGAGTATAAGGAACGGTGTAGTGTCTGAAAATGCCTTCAGACTTGCAATAATTCTTAAATTGCTTAGAACAGAATTCCATACCATAATCAGTGCGAAGTATTTTTACCTTCTTTTTAGTTTGTCTCTCAATCATAATCTTCCACTCCTTAAATGCTGAGAATGCTTCATATTTATGCTTCAAGAAATAAGACCAAACTTTTCTCGAATAATCATCAATAATAGTCAGCATGTAACTAGCACCACCTAATGACATCTTGCGAGATGGTCCCCATAAATCAGAATGCACATAATCAAGAATACCTTCGGTTGTATGAGTCAAAGTGTTGAACTTCACCCTCTTGTGCTTACCGAAGATACAATGCTCACAAAATTTCAGTTTACCAGGTTCATATCCATCAAGAAGACCTCTCTTATTTAACTCTGCTAAACCAGGTTCACTCATATGTCCAAGACGCATATGCCAAAGGTTAGCAGCATCACAATCAGAATTCTTTGAAACAACTGGAGTAGCATTACCTGAAACAGTAGAACCTTGAAGGTAATAAAGAACATTGGTCGAACTTAAGTCACATTTCATTACAACAAGGGAGCCTTTGGTGACCTTCAAAACACTATCTCCACCTGAATACTTGTACCCCTTTGCATCAAGGGCACTAACATAGATAAGATTTCTCTTCATCTTTGGAATATACCGAACATCTGTCAAAGTTTTGATTGTACCATCAAACATCTTGATTCAAACGGAACATATGCCTTCAATCTTGCATGGTGAATTATCAAAACCCAAAATGAAACCAGCAGCGGTAGTGGAATCAAAAGTATTAAACCAATCTCTATGTGGACATATATGAAAAGTGCATGCGGTGTCAAGTACCCACTCATCATTGGTCTCAGCACATCCAGCAATAACGACAAGAGCATCATCGGAACTATCATCACGAGCAACGTTAGCAGAATTTTCACCTTGTTTGTTACCTTTCCTCTTTTCCTCGTTTTGCAACTTGAAGCATTCTGAGATGTCATGCCCGTCTCTGTTGCAATATCTGCAATATTTCTTGTCTCTGGATTGCGACCGGCCCCTGTAGCCGTTTTTACTTTTGCCTCTGTTTCCATTATTGGAGTTCTTCTCCTTTGTCCTGCTACGAACAGATAATCCCTCGGCTTGGGATGAAGTCGAACCATCATGAGGCACCATTAATTTCATCTTCTCCTTGGAGTTCAAAGCTTCATAAACTTCATTAAGCATGAGAGTATCACGACTGTATAATACGGTGTCTCTAAAATTGGTATAAGAACTTGGCAGTGAAGAAAGTAACATTAAAGCAGTATCTTCCTCTTCATACTGAACCTCCATTGCAGCTAGATCAGATATGATCTCTTTAAATTCTAAAATATGATTCAAAACATTACCTCCCTCGGGTAACCTGTGCAAGAATAATTTTTTGCTTCAGATGCATCTTGCTGGTGAGATCTTTAGTCATGCAAATCCCTTCCAGTTTTAACCATAGAGCAGCGACAATTTTCTCGCTCAAAACTTCTTGCAAAATATTATTATGCAAATGGAGTTGAATTTGTGACAAAGCCTTACAATCAATTCTTTTCTCCTCATCAGTACAGTCCTGAATTCTATTTTTCCCAAAACTATCCAGTGCTACATCATAGTCGGACTGTGCCAACAACGCCCCATCTTGACTTGCCATAGGGTAAACCTTGTGTCACGGTCCAACAGCGGAAGATCGTACTTCATGGATGCCATGAGTCGATAAATCTGTGTAAACAAAGTAGTACAAGCCCGATAGAGAAATTCTTGATAGAATTAATACACGGATCAAAGAACTAGTAAATAGATAGCACCTGGTAAGCGCCGTGTGTTTAGTAAGCAGTAAAAAGAAATACAAATAGTAGCAATTAGCACCAAAGTGCGCTGTAGCTTGACGTGATGGCGTACTAGTTGAAGTGCTAGTACACTAGTACTGCCAGCCCTTGGCCTTCACGTGTGGACGTGGTGGCTGGTCAGAACGCTCGCCGCCGAAAAGAATCTGGGGACTTTGTCCAAGCGGGTGCTGCTTTTCTTCTGTCGCCTTGAGACTCGGGAGCAGCGCCGGCCAGATTAAATCATACAACACGTCGGCTCGGTGCAGCGGATTCGTCTTGATCTCGGTGTAGAGGAAAAAATCAATATCCGATCTTGATCTGGACATGGATGATGAGCCGCCCGGACTGGGCGGATTGCACGACACGGCGATAGCGCGGAACCCTAATCCTCTCGATCTCAAATCTCGTCTCTAAAACTTGGCTCTGTATATCACTTGTTATATAATAACGAGAATAAACGAGACAGAAAGACACGGTTTTTTACGTGGAAACCCTTGCAGAAGAAAACCACGGATGCACGAAGGCGCAATCACTATGATGGAGTAGTATTACAAGCATAAGACGACATACCGTCTTAGGCGCGACTACATGGGGTATATATGAGGGGCAACACATAGAGTCCTTGTAGGACAAGTAAATGAGTTGTACTCATACGTGTCGGTACCAACGCAAAGGCCCACACCGTATGTACTACGTCTAGTCTAATACGGTACTAGAATTTAGATCATAATTTAACAGCTTCATGGGGCTGCGTTACGGGCGCGTTGGCAGTGGAGGAAGTGGTCAGATGATGGTAGGTCATGGCAACAACTCATCCTACCAACTGACCCGATGGCTGAATGTGTATTCAGAGCCTCCACATCAATCATCATCGGTGACGGCTGCAAAGCAAATTTTTTGCGCTCTCACTGGGTGGACGGTTGCCGACCTGCCGATCTATGGCCGAACCTCTTCGACCACTGCAATGGGCGATGGCTCTCCCTGCGTCTGGCTATCAACGAGGACAAATGGATGCAGTACGTCAAGGCCAACCCCTCCCCGGTTGTCCTCCGCAAGCTTTGCCAGCTGTGGGAGGCCACGCAAGTGATCACCTTCCAGGACGGCATGACGGACTCTTTGCGTTGGAAATGGACTGCATCAGGTGAATACACGGCGGCTTCAGCATACCACATACTGTTTCAGGGATCCAATGACAACTCCGTCATTTGGAGGGCCAAGGCGGCGTCGCGAGCCAAGGCTTTCGCCTGGATTCTGCTGAAGGGGAAGTGCCTGACAGCGGACAACCTGGCTAAACGACAGATACCGCACAACCCCTTGTGCCCCCTCTGCCAGCAGACCCCGGAAACGGCCGTGCACCTCATCGCAAACTGCACATTCTCGGCTCGGGTTTGGGAGAAGACGGCGAGCTCTGTGGGACCTCCATATATAGTCATCCAGATGCACGCAACCGGGCGTCTCCGAGATCGCTTTCGAAGGCAGGTGGCCTCGCTGTCAACGTTAGACAGACCCACCTGGCGGGCATCATGCCTCCGGGTCGCATGGTGCTTATGGAAGGAACGAAACGCAAGGATTTTTGATGCCACAGCAAGCTCGGTGAACCAGGTCCACTCCAGAATCCTAGATGAGGCACGGTGTTGGCTGCACGCTGGGCTAAAGCCAATGTCCATGTTTTTTGATCCGCCTTGAGGCGTTGTTTGGATAATGAGGATTAACGATCGGTATATAGAAAACAAGTTTTTAGCTAGATTTTAGCCGAATCAGTTTTAGTTGTGATTTTACAAATAACCAGTATATAGAAAGTCACGTTTGGGTTGGGAGAGTGTAAAATCTGGTACGTACACTTCCTTGTTTGGATAAGCCCGTTCCTATTCTCTCGGTGAGTGGATCTCCCGCAGCAAAACACAAAACACCAACAAAGTTGTTGAGAAATGAGCGGGTGAAGAAAAAACTGTTGCGCTCACGCATGTAGCAATTGTGTTTGTGGAAAAACGGATAATACTCGTTTTTCTATAAACCCGAAATCCTGGGTTGTGCAGTTCCTAGTTTCCTATATACGTGGATTTGTTTTAGTAACCAAACGAGGTTTTCTTCGGCTCAACCGTTTTCCTAGTTTTTAGAGTACGGGTTCTGTATATATCACCTATCCAAACAACGCCTGAGTGTGTCAAAGCTGGTTTGTATAGTTGGTCGCCGGTGCCGAACCCTGTCTATGTAACCATCAGCTACTCTATTTTTCTTCTTCATCAATGAAAATCAGCTCTAGGTGCTTTTTCGTCAAAATTAACCAAAATTTCATCAAGCACGGAGACTTGTGCATATATGGTCCTTGCGCGTAGTGATATCATTGTCCTCCGGCCATATCAAAAAAGCGCCAAAACTTTTCTTTAACATTTTGCATTAATCATTTTGTCAAACGTTATTCTTTAATCTTTTTCTTTAGTACGTGTTTTCATTAGTCCTTCAAGCAAGTGAGCCAGTCGCGGGCATAGAGAGAACCAAATTTGTAAAGCAAACAAACCCACGCTTCGGGAAGGTGAGGCGAACTAACCAAGCCACTACCTATGAGTTGCCGGCTCATTCTTCAACAGGCACGCGGTCAGAGATCACTTTCCCCTCCCACTGCTTGGGAGCTCAGCACGGTTTCACGTTCTATTTCACTACCCACTGGGGGTTCTTTTCACCTTTTGCACTCTTTCTAGGTCTAATGCGATAGAGAAGCAGGCAGTGAACGGATTCATCCTGCAAAAGTGGCCTTTCAAGTGTACCAAAAAGTTCTTTGTTAGTTTATATTAAGGTAAGTAAGAAAAAGACATGTTGGACTTCTTTTTTGAGAACCAGACATGTTTGACTTCACAATCTCTCCCATTGCAAAGTAAATTAAAATTTAGGCATCTGCTTACTTTGAGTAATAAGTGATGCCTACCCTTTCTAGAGAAAATAATCACATCATATCCTGACATGTTGTTATCCTTGATTGATTTCCTTACTGGTCCCATTTTCCTAGTTTATAAACCGATCACACATTTTAAGATTCAACTTAGACTATCATTCAAGCCAATAATTTGTAAATTATTACCATAAAAATATACCATAGGAACTATCGAATATGAATTCAGGGGCATAATATTTGGATGACATAACCTACATTTTGGTAAGAAACTAACACCCACACGTGTGGGCGTTCTCCAACTCGCCCACACGCCTGAATGGTCGGTGATTGTCTTTTGCACAAATCTTGACATGACAAGGTGGATTTGGTGTGCCACGTAGGACGGGGCTGGTGTGTGGGCGTTGGAGAGTTTTCCCACACGACGCACATCACGCTGTTGCCAGCTGCACTGTGTGGGCGAACTGATTTTAGCCCACACGATACTCCTACGTTATGAATGGCAACTGCATTTATGCGAACGTGGCAACTAGGTAAACAAACATGGCAACTGTGATTATTTTGCTAGACGACAACTAGTTGCGCGTACGTGGCATCCAGATAAACACACATGGCAACTGCGATTAACTATACATGTGAACTATGGTTGGACCACACGTGGCAATTAGGTAAACACACATGGCAACTACTGTTTGACCATGTGTGGCAAGTAGTTAATCACACATGGCAACTATGGTTTGATTACACACGGCAACTACCATAAATTATACATGGCAACTATACTTAATCAAAACATATAGAGTTGCCATGCTTTTACAACTACACTTGCCATCCCGGATAACTACATCTGCCAACCAGGATGGCAACTAAATCGTCATCCCACGGAGTACCTAACATAGTTGTGCTAGGACGTGTGGGCATTTTTGCTTCGTGCCATACGCGCGGGGTGAAGATGAGTAGTACTGTTTGGCGTGTGGCACGAAGTAGTCGTGCCCACACATGTGAGCAATTCTAATGTCCGCCCACACACAACCCATGTGGGCTGCCTCCTGCTCACACCACACATGGTCTGTGGCTAGACCCTTTAAGGCCCACATGTGTGGGCGTTATCGGCGTCCAAGAACTTTTATGCTCAGTAATTCCTAATGCAAACCAACAACCATCTTTCGGTTGCTTTTATTGTCCATGGGCATGTGTGTAATATGGCATTCTAAGTTTGCATTTAAATATGGATCATCTTGGGGAGTCAAAGGGATAGGATGGTCATTTCATGTTAAACATTAAATTATGCATACACCTAAAACACCTTGTAAAAGTTAATAGAGGGAACGTTAACCTGAGTGCCTAGCAATAATGCAAGTGCATCATTTTGGTTCTCACTTGATCATCTTAGCGACTTGTCTCGTGAGCCCTATAGATCTAGTCATTACATGCTCATTGTAGAGCGAAGCCATGAAGATTGAAATTAGCAAATCATGTGGACTAGAATCAAATTGTCCTTGTTCTTATGATGCTCACTACTTCACTACTAGTAATAAATTAACAATTTAATAATATTTTGTATTCATGTTTCTATTGAGTTACACAGAGGATTTGGTGTGATGGCCTATCTTTCGTTTGATATACCAAGTTGGAATCAATCAACACTAAGAAGTTTTTCAGTTTTGGTTGAGTTTGTGATAGCTTTGTCATGGTTTTCTAGCGGCATTCGCTTTAGGGTTACGTAGAGAAACATTGGTAATTGCACCACTCGTCGTAGACTTAAATGACCAAACCATTGGCATGTGATGTTTGGTGGAGAAATGATGTATTGGCCACACAAATGTTTAGCTCCTAGATTTTATATGCATATCTATCTTCCCCATGTGGCGGGATCATGTTTAGTTGCTAGGAGATAATGCCAAAGCATAGGAGAGCAACACTGATGAGCACGGTGAATGCACCGACAGTCACATATCGTGACCGAGCAGGGAATGTGATGTATCAAAACTTTGAGTTGGAGCCAAGTAAAAAGAAAAAAAATCCATCGAAGAGTGGTTGAACTAGCAAACACCCATCATATGGTGGCTCTACGTTGTCAATTCAGTGCAATTCATCCTAGAGTATTGAGTCGTAGATTTCATCAGTCGGATATACTGGTTGCACGATCTAAGACTTCACCAATCTCTAACACTTGAAAATGGAAGAGAATATGTATGCATTGTATCCATATTTTCATAAGTGGAATTCTAGTCTTAGTCCTAAGAACACACAGTTATTTGCATCTGTTAATCGCATCACCTCTTGACTTACATCCTTAAAGGGCATGTCGCATTACTATGATTTACAACGCATACCTTTATACATTGTTGTTGCACCTAGTTAGCACAATTAGTTGGCATGATAGTAAAGCTCACAGTTCATTCGCTTGTTCAAAACAAAAAAATCCTTCGTAAAGATTCTCAAACCATATGAATAAGGCCACATAAGTTAATGGATGCAACAATTTAGTTCGACCATACTTGATCTATCTTAATTAACAATGATAAAAGATCCAATTGTTTTGATATTACAGATAGCCATGCCCAGCCAAGGAATATATGGCACGGTGTAGCAATGTGCAGGACTGCCATGCCCAATTCGCACACATCATGTCTCTTTCCACTCACTACCCTGTCTCCAACTCTCACTACAACAAATATGTGAACTTGTGACCTTCACTATTGGTCACTGAAAGGTCATTATTTTCATTTGCAATCTTTTTTTGACCAAAAACAGAAGGTCAAAAGCTAGCGGTCATAAACTGAAATTAACGACCTTCTCTGTGAGAAAGTCGTGGACGTTTACGACCAAAATATGCCTATTGTTTTGTTTTGGTCACTAGCAACCTCCCCAGGCCATGTAGGCATCCAGCGTGGCAAGCTGATGTGGCACAAGATTCAGCCCGGTCCGATTCGGCATTTTACATGGGCCGAGCCCATTAATTCAGCCCATTTAATTTATTTTTTCCCTGTTCTTTGATTAGCTAAATAGGCCTGGCCCAACAATTAGGACTTTTTTTTTCTGAGATGCAGTCTTTTACAATCCATTTTTTGGGTCCTCAACCTTTTTAGAATCTGAAATTTAAATTGCTCTTTTTAGAAACAAGTCCAACATAGTTTGGGCCATGGCCTTTTTAGAGCCCAAGTATTGAGTGCAATATAAATTCTGGACAAGGCCTTTTTACAATCCAATAGTGGGCCAAGCCCTCTTTTATTTACAACCAATATTCTCAAATCAGTATAGTAACAGTACTTCTTTCCCACAATAATAACACAAGTATAGAAAACTTTCTCACACAACTTTATCTCGCATAACATTAGACAGACCAACATGTATCAATAACTTATCGCCTATGTTCACAAGTACATAACTTTTATCTGACACAACATTATACAGAACTGTATCTTGCAGGTTCAAATCGCATAAACTTTATCTAACAGGTTCCCCGCAACAAAAGATGATCACCATCATCTCCTAATCAAGATGCAAATAACCACACATTTAAAAAGAAAAAGCAATATGTCAAAGAGAGACAAACAAAAAATAGAGACTTGCATCAAGTAGACTTGATGATGTACAAATAGTAATCAAACTAGCATCTACTTTGCCCGAGAGATAGCATGAAGCAGTTTTGATGCCATTCATGCATTTTTTCTGAGACTAGCAGCAAAAAATACATAGGATGCCAAACAGCCGGCAGCAGCTAAGATCGGTTAGTTGTTGGCTACCACTGATGGTGAGAACTAAACGAGCAGCTTATATTCATTGGGCTGGGTTGGATTGGATTGATGCTGACAAAGTGATAACAGGAAGGTAATGAGCACATACGACGAGCTCTTGTATACCGACATGCATGAGCACTTGTTAATATTTATATTCATCACAGCAACCTATAACCACCTACGCATACAAATCAGAAAGCACACATATATACTGAACAAAAGCAATGACCATGAATAGATGACTTAACAATTCATGTTTGTTAACAAAACAAGAGTGGACATCTCATAGTGAGTCTAATACAGCTACACTAAGCAGAGAACCACATCAAGACATGAAGAGTAAGCCGTCACACTATAGGAGGATTGGACTGCATACCTAGTCGTCCTTGAGGTAGAGGACTGCATACCTAGTCGTCCTTGAGGTAGAGGACCATCTTGGTACCCCTACTGAGCTACTCCCCAAACGTATCACGAGTGACGGTGAAGGAGCTACCGGCCTGGGACTCCCACACGTACTGCCCATTGTTGTTGTGCTTTGTGGTGACGACGACCCTCTCGGCAACAAGGTAGGCGGAGTAGAAGCCAACACCAAACTGCCCAATCATGGACACATCAGCGCCGGTGGCGAGGGCCTCCATCGGCACTGTACTGATCTTGTCCAAGGCCTGCAAAAGTCACACCGGCAAGCACACCATGTCAGCCCAGGAACAAATCTCGCACACCACGAATCAAACCGTGGGTCAACGGATCTGGCTCGGCAGAATCTAAAGCCTAGCCTAAAATGGCCAATGTAATTAATGGCCAGTGCTGCTAGTATTGAATGTACCACATCATCAAGCATTATATAGTACTACTATGTGATTGATATGCAAAAGAAGATGCATCTCCCATGTTCAGCAATCAGGATCAACCATGAAGTTTCTACTACTCCTACATCATTTTAGCTAATCATTTAAGATGATCATTTAAGATGCTAATGTTTACTTGTCAAGTACAATTATTGTTACTCTAAGATTTTAGCTAAGCAAATATAAAGATAAGAAGACACTTTGCCACCAATATTTTGTGACATCTGTAGAATTTTCGTACCTCATAAACATGCATGAAATGTCTATCTCAAAGAAGTATACATACTGATCATGTTTAATTAGGCCAGCAGCACAAAACAACCAATTATATTGCCTTACAAGAAGTACTAGCAGAAAAAACCTCTAATAACCAGGCATACAACTCAATGCGCCATAGCAACAGAACTAAGAAGATGATCAAAGTGAAGAAGGTAGCCCCAAGAGTTCACCGGAGTTCACCAGAGATTTGTAGTGCAGAGGCAGGAGCCAAGGAGGTAGTCAAACTGTTGAAGTCAAGGGCCAGCCTAGCCTTCTACCACGCATGAGGCCACAACCAGCCCAGCACCACCACCACCGTCGAAGCCCTCACCAACGTCCAAGCTTCACCGAGCTCCCTGCAAATTGCATTTAGCATCAAAGCATCAATAGTTTTGCAAAGTGAATATATTAGGGGAAGCTAAAATTAGCATATACACAGGCAGGGCAGGGTTTAAATAACCAAGTCATGTTTAAAAGAGTTAATTGAATGAGTACAATTAGCATGTAACCTGGAAAACATATAGCTAGTATCTATCTATCAACACATGTCATCACATAGAAGCCAGATACTATTAACTTCATGATTCAGAAGCAGGAGCAGTTGATGAAGCTATGTACCTGGGGTAGGGTCATGGACCTGTCCAAGATACCCTCCCCAAGGACATCTCTAGAAGAAACCACCTTTTCAATCGACCATGAGAAATGTTCCACTCGACGAACTCGAAGACACTCGACCATGAAGCCAACCACTCGACAGCCAGGAGTTCTAAAGTCACTCTGCACGCAAACGGTCGGGCATTAAGTAGCTTTTATGGTCATCATAGCACTTTATGTGGGGCGTTACCAGTAACTCCCGATCTTAATGTACTTTAAACCCTACATAACTGAGGTCCGGAGGGGTCTGGCGAACTCTATATAAGCCACCCCCTCCTCAGTGTAAAGGGTTCGCACCCCTGTAACTCATACGCATATAATCCAGTCGACCGCCTCCGGGATCCGAGACGTAGGGCTGTTACTTCCTCCGAGAAGGGCCTGAACTCATAAATCCCTTGCATATACAACTACTCCATAGCTAGGATCTTGCCTCTCCATACCTACCCCTCTACACTACTGTCAGACTTAGAACCACGACAGTTGGAGCCCACCGTGGGGCAGGTGTCTTAGCGACTCATTAGAGAAGTTGCGATTTTTTTCGATCTCTTTCATCATGGTTTCAGGCAGAATTTGGGTTGAGGGCCGCGAGATCCGTCTCGGCGCGCTCACGTTCATCATCGACGACTCCACTTGGCTTTAGGAGGCTCCGCTCGACATCGACGTGATCCCTGTCTGCAGGGCGTCGCACTTTCGCGCGTGCGTCCACGACGTCCTCCGGCGACAACCGTCGACCCAGTATCGGTCGTCCCCTGTGTCGTCCTCCCTCCCCGTCTCCCACTGTCGCAAGCGCTTCGGTCGGTCGAGGCTTCAGCGGTGGGTGAGGCACGCGGTGGCCCGCCAGTCGACCACCTCCCAAGTCGCGGCGATCGAGCCCGACGAATCTCTCTACGGCCTGTTCGACTGGCTCCATAAAGACTGCATCCGAATGCGACAGCAGTGATCCAACGGCGGAGGTTCTGATGGTCGATGGACCACGCAGTCCTCCCGGCTTTCCCCGCACCGACGTAGGTGACGGCGGAGGCGATCCGGCTCATGCCAACGAAGAATATCACGCCGAGCCCGTCACTTCGCTGTAGACGGAAGAACTTCGCCGCTGGAACATGGATGCACTGCACACTCCTATCGTTGGAGAAACCCCAGAGGCTCGTGCCTTAGAGGACGCGCGCTTGGCCAACTTGGCTGAGCGCACTCGACTGGAGAACCTCCAGCGAGCACTCGACGAGCGTGCGCGGCAACGGGTTCCAGAATCCAATCGGCGTCAGCTCTTTCCACCACCGACTCAGGTATATCGAACTCCGATTCAGAATCTAGCAGCTGCAGCCCATATAGCCGAGTCGATTCAGCCTTCCTAGTCAGAGGCTGGCAGAGGCTTGTTATAGATCAGAGCATTACTCCGGGCAGCAGGAGATCAGAATTCAGCTGTATCCCAGTCGTAGAATAGGATTCACAGCAGATCTGTCGCTGCAAATACAGTCCAGTCGGCCAATAGCCCAAGATCGCCCCCGAGGCATGAGGGACGTGGAGACCGGCGTGATCAGTACAAGAACCGGGAGCAGTACGATGACCGACTCAATCGTGATGATCGGCGTCGAGTGCCCACCCCTCCCCCAAGGGGTGGATCGTACGTGCCTCGATAGCAGGATGACAGACGCCATCACAGTGTTGGGGGAAGGATTCCAGTCGACCCCAGGGAACCAGGCTTTGATGCGAGATCCATTATCGTTCAAGGTTTGGTCGACAGGAACAGAGCTCACCGAGAAGGTCATGATAGAGATGCACCCACCAGCAGCAGAGTTCACGTCTCAGGACCAGAGTGTTTCAGCAGAGCCATCAGGGCCGCGGTGATTCCTCCCAACTTTAGGTTGCCGACTGGAGCCAGTAAGTTCACTGGTGAGTCCAAGCCTGATACTTGGCTTGAGGACTACCGAGTGGCTATTCAGATTGGCGGCGGCAACGATGAGGTGGCCATGAAACACTTGCCTCTTATGTTGGAGGGCTCGGCCAGAGCATGGCTGAATCAGTTAGCACCCAACAACATTTACACTTGGGAAGATCTTGCCCGAGTGTTTGTCAGAACATTTGAAGGAACTTGCAAGCGACCAGCAGGGTTGACAGAGCTGCAATCCTGTGTGCAGAATTCGAATGAAACTCTGAGGGATTATATCCAGAGATGGATCACGTTGCATCACATGGTAGAGAATGTATCTGATCACCAAGCAGTCTGTGCCTTCAAGGAAGGTGTTAAATACAGAGAGTTAAACCTGAAATTCGGTCAAACCGGAGACATGTCTCTGAGTCAAATGATGGAGATCGCCACCAAGTATGCAAATGGTGAAGAAGAGGATCGGCTTTGGAGTGGCAAGCATAAGTCAGTCGCCCATGAAACCGGAGGAGGGAACTCCAGTCGGAAGCAAAAGCGGAAAGCTGAGCCAGCTGCTACTGGAGAAGCCTTGGCCGTGACTCAAGGAAAGTTTAAAGGGAAGCCCAAAGGGTCTTGGAACCCTAAGAAAGTGAAGGACAAGGAAGGGAATGACGTGATGGATTTGCCGTGCCACATCCACATGAAGAAAGATGAGGAGGGTAAATTCATTTATCCAAAACATACCACTCGACAGTGTCGGCTCTTGATCCAGCAATTCCAGGGGAAATAACCCAAAGATAAGGAAAAGGAGTCGGACAAAGTTGAAGACAAAGAAGATAGTGATGATGGATATCCCAGGTCAATTCCACGCTGATGATTTTTGCTGATGTTGAAAGCAAAAGTCGATTGAAAGTTATCAACGGAGAAGTGAATATGGTCGCTCCGGCAACACCAAGTTATCTGAAATGGTCTCAGACTGCCATCACATTCGACCAGTCCGATCATCCGACACACATAGCCACCCCTGGGTGCAAGCTTTAGTGGTCGACCCAATCGTCGAAGGCACTCGGTTGACTAAAGTTTTGATGGTGGCAGTGGCCTAAATATACTATATGCAGAGACGTTGAACGGAATGGGCATTCCGATGTCCAGACTTAGTACCAGCAACATGAGCTTCTATGGAGTCATTCCTGGAAAGAAGGCTAAGTCACTCGGCCAAATTTCTCTTGATGTGGTTTTCGGTGATTCCAATAATTACCCTAAAGAAAAGTTGACGTTTGAAGTTGTGGATTTCCATTGTGCTTATCAGGCTATTTTGGGCAGGCCAACTTATGCACGTTTCATGGCTCGACCATGTTATGTGTACCTCAAATTGAAGATGCCTGGTCCCAAAGATGTGATCACTATCACTGGCAATCGGAAGAAGGCGGAAGAGTGCTTTCAGAAAGGCTCAAATATCGCCGATGCTCAGATCGCAGTGGTAGAGCTGCAAGAATATGAGAAAACTGCAGACCCGAGTGATTTGTTACGAGCAAAGAAGCCTGCTATGGAATCAGCTTTTCAGTCATCCGGCGAGACAAAACCGATTCACATTCACCCGACCGACCCCAATGCTGCTCCGACCCATATTTCTAGGACACTCGACTCTAAATAGGAAGAAGCGCTCATCCAGTTCCTCCGTGAGAACTGGGACATCTTCGCATGGAAACCTTCTGACATGCTGGGTGTTCCCAGGGGGCTGGCTGAGCATCGTCTACGAGTCGACTCAAAAGTGAAACCTGTTAAAGAACATCTTCGATGGTCCGCCGTCCGGAAAATAAAGGCCATTGGCGAGGAGGTGGCTCAGCTCTTAGCAGCGGAGTTTATCCGAAAAATTTACCACTCCGAGTGGCTCGCCAATGTTGTCATGGTCCCCAAGAAAGACAAGTCACTTCGCATGTGCATCGACTTCAAACATATAAATTGGGCCTGCCCGAAAGATCATTTTCCTCTCCCCCGCATCGACCAAATAGTCGACTCGACTGCGGGATGTGAGCGCCTGTATTTTTTAGACGCCTATTCCTGTTACCATCAGATCCATCTGTATGGACCTGACGAGATCCAAACAGCTTTCATCACTCCATTCAGGTGCTTCTGTTATGTCACCATGCCATTCGGCCACAAGAATGCCGGAGCCACGTTCATGAGGATGATTCAGAAGTGTCTGCTCACTCAAATCAGTCGGAATGTGGAAGCATACATGGATGATATTGTGGTCAAGTCACGAAAGGTTCCGACCTGCTGACTGACCTTGCTGAAACATTTGCCAACCTCAGGAGGTATGATATCAAGCTTAACCAATCAAAGTGCACATTCGGAGTTCCTGGCGGAAAATTACTCGGTTTTCTCATTTCCGAACGAGGAATCAATGCCAACCCAGAAAAAGTTGGTACTATACTCCGAATGAAACGTCATGTACGTGTGCACGATGTCCAGAAGCTTAGTGGTTGCTTGGCCGCTTTAAGTCGATTCATCTCTCGTCTCGGTGAAAAGGCATTGCCTCTTTACCGACAGATGAAGAAATCAGACAAGTTCGAGTGGACTCCTGAAGCTGATGTAGCGTTTGCAGAGCTAAAAGCCCTGCTTTCCACCCAGCCGGTGCTTGCTGCCCCAATCAGCATAGAGCCTTTGCTGCTTTACATTGCAGCCACGGGACAAGTCGTCAGTACAGTACTTATGGTCAAGCGGGAAGAAGAAGGAAAAGCCTTTAAAGTTCAACGCCCAGTATATTATGTTTCTGAAGTTTTGACCCCATCAAAGCAAAGATACCCTCATTATCAGAAGCTTGTATATGGGATTTATATGACCACGAAGAAGGTTGCTCATTACTTCTCTGACCATTCCATTACAGTCGTCAGCGACGCCCCATTGTCAGAGATTCTGCACAACAGAGATGCCACTAGTCGAGTGGAAAAATGGGAGATTGAACTCCTTCCCCTATATATCAAGTTTGAGGCAAGGAAAGCCATCAAGTCCCAAGCAATAGTAGATTTCATCGCCGAGTAGATTGAACAGCAAGTGCCGACTCAGGTTCACTCGGAGCACTAGACCATGTTCTTTGATGGTTCTAAGATGCTGAATGGTTCCGGTGCTGGGGTAGTGTTGGTTTTCCCCCGAGGAGATAAGCTCAGATATGTGCTCCAGTTTCACTTTGATTCCTCCAATAACGAAGCAGAATACGAAGCGCTTTTGTATGGGTTGCGTATGGCCATTTCACTCGACGTCCGTCGCCTCATGGTCTACAGCGACTCAGATTTGGTGGTTAACCAAGTGATGAAGGAGTGGGACGTTAGAAGTCAGGCCATGACTGGTTACTGCAATGCAGTGAGAAAGCTAGAGAAGAAATTCGAGGGATTAGAGCTTCATCATATACCCCGACTGAAAAATCAAGCGGCTGATGATTTGGCAAAAATAGGTTCCAAGAGAGAAGCCATTCCCAGTAATGTGTTTTTGGAACACATACACACATCATCAGTTCAAGAGGATCCTTTTACCGAAGAAGCCCCGCAGCCAAAAAGTGTCACGGATCTGACTGAAAAGTTGAGATCCCAGCTGTGGTCGACCTGATCATGGAAGTCTTGGTCATCATTCCCGACTGGACAGTGCCTTACATCGCGTATATCCTAAGTAAAGAGCTCCCAGAGAATGAAGAAGAGGCTCGACAGGTCGTCCGTCGATCCAAAGCCTTTACTATGATAAAGGGACAGTTGTACAGGGAAAGCGCAACTGGAGTCGGTCAGAAATGTATAACACCAGAAGAAGGTCGGATAATCCTTGACGATATCCACTCGGGGACCTGTGGTCATCATGCGTCCTCTCGGACCATTGTGGCTAAAGCATACCGAGTAGGGTTTTACTGGCCAAGGGCAAATGAAATGGCGAAAGAGATAGTCGAAAAGTGTGAAGGGTGTCAGTTCTATTCCAATATGTCACACAAGCCCGCCTCAGCCTCGAAGACCATTCCAATCGTCTGGCCCTTCTCTGTTTGGGGGTTGGATATGGTTGGACCACTGAGAACTGGCAGGAGCGGCTTCACTCACTTGCTAGTGGCGGTCAACAAGTTTACTAAATGGATTGAAGCTAAACCTATCAAGAATCTCGATGCTTGCACTGCTATCAGTTTTGTCAGAGAGTTGATATTTAGATATGGAGTTCCGCATGGCATCATCACTGATAATGGGTCGAACTTCGATTCCGACAAGTTCAAAGCCTTTTGCGCCTCTCAGGGCACATGAGTCGACTACGATTCAGTCGCTCACCCCCAGTCGAATGGACAAGCGGAATGAGCAAATGGTCTAATTCTCAAAGGAATGAAACCCCGACTAATGCGCGATCTCAAGAACGCAGCAGGTGCATGGATCGATGAACTTCCATCAGTTCTTTGGGGATTAAGGACCACCCCAAATCGGTCGACTGGACGAACTCCTTTCTTTCTGGTCTATGGAGCTGAAGCAGTTCTGCCGAGTGACTTGCCTCACAATGCACCCCAGGTCGAGCTCTACTCTGAAGATGAAGCAGAACAAGCCCAACAGGATGCAGTCGACCTCCTAGAAGAAGAAAGGTAGATGGCCTTGATCCGCTCGACTATCTATCAGCAAGACTTGCGTCGATTCCATGCCAGAAATGTGAAGAGTCGAACCTTCCAAGAAGGAGATTTGGTCCTCCGAGTGGATCAACAGAAGCCACACAAGCTCGCTCCTACTTGGGAAGGCCCCTTCATCGTCACCAAAGTTCTCCACAATGGAGCATACCATCTTTACAATGTCGATCGCCAGATTGATGAGCCATGAGCTTGGAATGCGGAGCTGCTCTGCCCCTTTTATACTTAGGTGCTCACTCGGATGAGATGTTATAAAAAGTACCTCTGTAGTTTGTTTATCAAAGACAAGAGTGTTATAATTTTCCCAGTGATTGTTGTTGCTTTTGTTTAAATCCCCCAGTGGGTGGCTTAGCTGCGAATCTGTTTTTGTCTAAGTTTGTAAAAAAAAATCCTACCGAGTGACGAGCAAGCCTCTCACTCGGGGGCTTAGCTGTGAATCTGTTTTGCCTAAGTATTTGAAAAATCCTACCGAGTGGAGAGCAAACCTCCCACTCGGAGGCTTAGCTGCAGTCCAGTACTTGCCTAAGTATTTAAAAATTCCTACCGAGTGGAGAGCAAACCTCCCACTCGGGGGCTTAGCTGTAGTCCAAGTACTCACCTAAGTATTTGAAAAATCCTACCGAGTGGAGAGCAAACCTCCCACTCGGGGTCTTAACTGCAGTCCAAGTACTCGCCTAAGTTGAAAAATCCTACCGAGTGGAGAGCAAACCTCCCACTCGGGGGCATAGCTGCAGTCCAGTACTCGCCTAAGTATTTAAAAATCATACTGAGTGGACAGAAAACCTCCCACTCGGGGGCTTAGCTGCAGTCCAAGTACTCGCCTAAGTTGAAAAATTCTACCTAGTGGAGAGCAAACCTCCCACTCGGGGGCTTAGCTGCAGTGCAGTACTCGCCTAAGTATTTAAAAATCCTACCGAGTGGAGAGAAAACCTCCCACTCGGGGGCTTAGCTGCAGTCCAAGTACTCGCCTAAGTATTTAAAAATTCTTACTGTCTGGAGAGCAAACCTCCCACTCGGGGGCTTAGATGCAGTCCAAGTACTCGCCTAAGTTGAAAAATCCTACCGAGTGGAGAGCAAACCTCCCACTCGGGGGCTTAGCTGCAGTCCAGCACTCGCCTAAGTATTTAAAAATCCTACCGAGTGGAGAGAAAACCTCCCACTCGGGGGCTTAGCTGCAGTCCAAGTACTCGCCTAAGTTTAAAAATCCTACCGAGTGTAGAGCAAACCTCCCACTCGGGGGCTTAGCTCCATTATAATACTCGCCTAAGTATTTAAAAAACCTACCGAGTGGAGAGCAAACCTCCCACTCGGAGGCTTAGCTGCAGTCCAGTACTCGCCTAAGTATTTAAAAATCCTACCAAGTGAACAGCAAACCTCCCACTCGGGGGCTTAGCTGCAGTACAATATTCGCCTAAGTATTAAAAAAAATTCTACCAAGTGGAGAGCAACCCTCCCACTCGGGGGCTTAGCTGCAGTACAATACTCGCCTAAGTATTTAATCCATTTCGATCCGCAAGGACGATGAGGTGCAGGTCGACTGCTACCTTCTCCTTTGGAGCTACGCCACAAATACAATGTGCGCTCTGCAAGGACAACGAGGTGTAGGTCGACTGCTACCTTCTCCTTTGGAGCTGCGCCACAAATACAATGTGCGCTCTGCAAGGACGACGAGGTGCAGGTCGACTGCTACCTTCTCCTTCGGAGCTACGCCACAAATACAATGTGCGCCCCGCAAGGATGACGAGGTGCATGTCGACTGCTACCTTCTCCATCGGAGCCATGTCACAAATACGACGTGCGCTCCATCCCGATCCACAAGGACGCAGGTCGACTGCAATCTGTGCTCCATCCCTACCTACAAGAGCGATGAAGTGCATGTCGACTGGATTTTTCCACTTCAGAGCCGCGTCTCAAGCATTAAAGTATATTCCGAGTGAAGAACAAAGTTCGCTCGAAGGCAAATGCAAGCATATTCAACGATAAGCCAAGTTCAGATAACATCCTACAGATTCAGAAGTGCTCAGGCGTCAAGCCTGTAAAAGTTTATCGGTTACAAAACCACTCGGCATTCCGAGGAAAATTTTAGGTGAAGCATAGAAGTTTTTCTTACTCCTCGGGTGGAGGACTGGAAGGCGCGACAAACTGGTCCAGGTCAATCTCGTCAGCAATCCGAGTGGCTGCAGCAAAGAAGGTCTCCATGAAAGATTGGAAGTCATGCTTCTTGGTATTGGCTACTTTGATGGACGCCAGCTTGTCCTCTCACGCATCCTTGTAGTGAACGCGAACCAGGGACAGGGCAACATCAGCACCACACCTGGCAGAAGACTTCTTCCATTCTTGCACTCGACCTGGAACTTCATTCAGTCGAGTCATTAGAGACTCGAGGTCATTTTGAAGCGTCTCTCCTGGCCAGAGTGTCATGTCGATTCGCGACACCGCAACCTTCAGTTGAGCAAGGTAGTCAACAACTCCAGCAACACGAGACTCTTGTCGGAGCACGTTCATGGTGGCTTCATCCTTCATAGGAGAGTTGATGGGTTCCAAGCTTGTCTCCACTCGACTGGTCTCCTCCTCGAAGTTTGGCGGAATTCTGCAAGCACAATTCAAAGATAAACCAGCAGTTCAATGATGAGTCGATGATAACAAGTCAGTCGGATAGAAGATATTACCTTCAAGCATGATGAATAACTTGTTGGCGAGCCCTCCTAGATAAGCCTCTAGATCGTTCTTATTTCCCACCAGTTCACTAGCCTTGTCATTCAGAGCTATCTTGTCATTCTTCAGACGGCTGACCTCCTTGTTGGCCGCGTCAAGAGCAGCTTTCAAATTGGCGTTCTCCTCTTCAAGTTTACCGACTAAAGCCAGTTTTTCTTTCGCAAGCTTCATTTTATCCAAAGCTGCCTTCTGCGCTTCGGCAAGGTCATGGTCCTTCTTCTTTAGAGCCTCCTTCATTTTATCTGCAAAGTGACAATGAGATCAGAATCAGGAATGGGCAGAAAGATAAAGACAGTCGTCAAGATTCTCACCGACCATACCTTTTGCTTCTCCTTTGCCTTCTTAAAGTTCTCCTGAACAAGCTTCAAGTCAAGGTTGAGCTAGATGTGTTTGTTTTCCAATTCAGTATAACGAGCCACAAGCTCGCAAGATTTCTGCGAAGGATCAGTTGATAGACATCAAAGATGGGTCGCTTCCGAGTGACTAAGAGAAAAATCATAACATTTCTAAGACTACAGCTGAATCAAAATATTCAACAGTAGTCTCGGGGACTACACCCAGTGGGTGCACTCAGCGTGCCCCCACTGGTTCTACCGACTCGGTTCGATCAGTCGGGTGAAAGAGACAAAGAGGTTATGATCCTAAAACTATAGCACCATAGCTAACTGCCAGCAGTCAACCATGGTCTTATCATGATCTACCAAAAAAACACAGGTTCTTCAGACCTTAGTCGACTGCCAGCAGTCGACCATGGTCTCGGGGACTACACCCAGTGGGTGCACTCAGCGTGCCCCCACTGGTTCCAAGATTCCATTCGGCATGGTCCGACCAGACCAAGTGAAGAAGTTAGAGTGAAGTAATTCAAAATACAAAGACTATAGTTGACTACCAGCAGTCCACCATAGTCTCGGGGACTACACCCAGTGGGTGCACTCAGCGTGCCCCCACCAATCCAAAAATTCAATCGACACACCCAGTGTGTGTACAGATACAAAGATCTTCAGAAAGAAAGTCTTCTGATAGCATATCCTAACAGAACAAGCGGTGGCCAACTAACCTGGACGTTGCTTTGAAGGGCTGAGCTAGCATCGTAGGCTGCCTGGCTAGCTTCCCGGATCACCTTCACCTGCTCCATCATGATCCCCGCCTGGCGTACAGCCTCCTTAGCAGCACCCGCTTGGTCCTCTGGGACGTGGTGTGTGGCGAAAAGGGAGGGTGGGTCAGCAGTCCACGACGAAGGTCGAGCACTCGTCAGCAGCACAACAAAGGACACAGAATTCCGAGTAATATTACCACCATCCTGAACCGGTGCCTCAGGCACTGATGCAGTCTGAGTGGTCTTTCTATTCCTCCTCGGCCTCAGTGGCACCTTGTCGTCATCATCAGGGAGATCGATGACATGAGGAGGAGCTTCAGGAAAAGTCCAAAGTTAAAATCGAAATCCAATCGACCAAAAGTGAAATTACAGAGATCGTACCAAGGTTGTAGGTGGCAGCGTCTTCCATTTCCTGGTCTTCTTTCTTGGTGGAGGTCTCAGAGGTAGCAGCACTGCAGATTTCAGAAATCAGTCGGTTAGCCAACAAGTCGACCAAGAGTCTGTCCGTGCTAAACAAGTCGACCAAGATTCTGTTGTTACCCGGAGATGGTGGGAATGGTCATTCTCATCTTGGGCAAGGCCTTCGGCGGCTTTGATGACGCCGCTCGTGGATGCTTCGGCGCTTTTTCAGTCGGCGCCAGAGAGGTCGTCCGAGGGCGCTTTGACGACTGCCCAACAGGCGCAGTCGCTTTGCCACGCTCGTTCAAGAGGTCATGGGTGAGCTTGGATCGCCTTTCCGAACGAGGAGGATCGACTTCCTCCTCCTCCTCTTCACTGGATTCGTCGTCATCCTCTTCCCCCTCACCATCAGATTGCCACTCCTCCTCACTTTCGCCTCCGCTCGCCTCTTCCTATTCAGCTGGTTCTTGCGCCCCGTTGGGCATCGATTACATCTCAGTAGTGGCCTAGAAGACAACAAACGAGACAAAAGTCAGTTGACTGATTTTAAGCAAACAGAAAGAAGAAAGCAGGATCACAGTCAGAGATGCAGAATTGGACCTGGTCTACTTCATATGATTGGTCGAGTGGAGGAATCCTCCTGGCTCCTCGGGGGTTGTCTTTGTTCCCTGTGATGGCCGTCAACCACCTCTCCAGCGTAGCCTCCTCGACCTCCTCCAGGTGGATCCGAGTGGTGTCCTCAGTACCAGAGTACAACCACATCGGATGGTCTCGAGCATGAAGCGGCTGGATGCATCGTCGAAGGAAGACCTCCAAGAGGTCCATGCCAGTCACCCCGTCATGGATAAGCTGGACAACACGTTCGACTAGCACCTTAACCTGCATCTTCTCTTCTGGGATCACCTTCAAAGAGGAAGGCTTCCTCACTCGGTCCATGGAAAAAGGAGGGAGTCCAGTCGACTGCCCTGGTGTCGGCTGGTCCTTGCAGTAGAACCAGGTCGACTGCCATCCACGGGCCGAGTCGGGTAGGATCATGGCCTGAAAAGAACTTTTCCCCCTCATTTGAACCCCAAGACCCCCACACATCTGAATCACTTGTGTCCTCTCATCACTCGGATTGGCCTTTTTCACCGTCTGGGAGCGACATGTGAAAATGTGCTTGAAAAGACCCCAATGAGGCCGACAACCCAAGAAATTCTCGCACAAAGACATGAAAGCAGCGAGGTACACGATGGTGTTGGGTGTGAAGTGGTGGAGTTGCGCCCCAAAGAAATTCAGAAATCCCCGAAAGAAAGGGTGAGGCGGCAAAGAAAACCCACGGTCGACATGGGTGGCCAAGAGAACGCACTCACCCTCCTGAGGCTGCGGCTTAGAGTCCTTCCCCAGGAGCTGCACCGATCCATGGTGGATCAGTCCTCCATTGGCTAGGTCGTCAAGATCTGCTTGACGAATTGTCGAGCAGATCCAGTCGCCCTGGATCCAGCTCTACGGCAGGCCGGCCCTCGATGAAGATCCGCCCCGACTGGTCGCCCTTCCCTTCGCCTTCGCTGTCGCTTTCTTCGCCCGCTCTAGAGCCGCCGTCTTCTCTTTCACCATCTTCGCCGGCGAGGCGCGCACAGGGAAGCGACGCTGAGACGGAAGAGAACGCGGTGGATAAGTGTGAGGAAGAGGGGAGGAAATGAGAATGCACTATTCAAAAAAAAACTGTCCGGCGCCTTATATGAGGTTATTTCCGAGTGACTGACTCATGGGCCCAGGGAGATCCTCTCAAATCCCGCAACAGTTGCGCGTGCGATACGTGGAGAAAAAGGTGGCGCGGAGATCGAGGCGTCCCTGCCTTATCCCATCCGATTACCGCGGCCTCCTCCGCCCCGCGTGCTTCCCAAAATTTGAATCCCATTAAATCCGCGAGCTACAGAGCAAATCGTCAGACGGGAGATTTCCTCCGCTCTGTCGTTCGGAATTCGCCAAGCAAATAAATTCACTCGACGGATACAAAGAATGGATCAATGCGATTGAAAAAGAAGTTGGTGCCGTCACCTAAGTTCATTGAGTTTCTCAAAAAAAACCTAAGTTCATTGATCGAGAACAAGACATGCTCATAGCACGAAAATTGGGTCGGAAGAGTTCTCAACTCCTTCCCCATTCAAACCTCGATCCATTCGGGGGCTAATGATGAAGCTATGTACCTGGGGTAGGGTCATGGACCTGTCCAAGATACCCTCCCCAAGGACATATCTAGAAGAAACCACCTTTTCAATCGACCATCAGAAATGTTCCACTCGATGAACTCAAAGACACTCGACCATGAAGCCAACCACTCGATAGCTAGGAGTTCTAAAGTCACTCTGCACGCAAACGGTCGGGCATTAAGTAGCTTTTATGGTCATCATAGCACTTTATGTGGGCGTTACCAGTAACTCCCGATCTTAATGTACTTTAAACCCTACATAACTGAGGGCTGGAGGGGTCTGGCAAACTCTATATAAGCCACCCCCTCCTAAGTGGAAAGGGTCCGCACCCCTATAACTCATACACATATAATCTAGTCGACCGCCTCCGGGCTCCGAGACGTAGGGCTGTTACTTCCTCCGAGAAGGGCCTGAACTCGTAAATCCCTTGCATATACAACTACTCTACAGCTAGGATCTTCCCTCTCCATACCTACCCCCTACACTACTGTCATACTTAGAACCACGACAATAGTGGCTACAGATAACATGGCCAAGTAATCCCAAACAGGAAGGGACAGGCTTCGGAGCTATGTCACGTTGTGATGCTCTGCGGCATTTTCCCAGGCTTCCAGCAGGAACACATGTCGTGCCTCGGCACACTAGAATACAAGCCAGCGCCACCAATGGATGCACATGACGTGACGCACGCAGCTCAAATCAACTAGGCGTACGCGAACACCTCGTCCTGCACAAGTACCTACAATCCTATTACCTGGAACGACAAACCACAGAGCTAGCGCCACCAATGGATGCACCTGACATTTTACCTACCGCGCAGTGCTTAAAACAAGGAGGCGATAATTTTGCACGCTTCCCAAATCCCTCGTACTGCATGAGTAGCTGAAATTCTACTTGGAAGCGAGCTAGCTAGCTAGCAACTCGTCGCCAAAAACTAGGGAGTAGACCCGTGCAGTATCTAGTAAGAAGAGGAACACGAAACTAGGCCGCCTTGAGCCGAGTCGGGCGGGGTCGTACCTTGGAGGTGCTCACAGGGCTTCTCGAGGGCCTCGCGGAGGAACTGGTCGACCTACGCGACCGGATCGTCGGCCTGCTGCTCCTCCTGTGGTGCAGCGGCCCGGCGGTCGTCGGTGAGGTCGGGCGAGGAGGAGACCCTTCGTGCCGCGCCACCGGAGGAGGAGGAGGAGAGGAGCAGGCGGCTCATGGCCCCATCGAGGTCGGCCGTTTCCCGCGAGTCGGGCACTGCGGTAGCAGCAGCCGCGAACACAGCCGCCGCGTCCTCCTCCATGCCCGCTGTCACGCGGCCCGATCTGCTCTGCTCGCGGCAAGGTAAGCTAGAAGCCGGCGAAGCACCTCCCGATGGCCCGGCTCCTCCCACTCCTCCCGTCGATCCCGACCCCCTGGCACCGCACGCCACGCGCTGGGCTCATCGCCGCCAAGATCTTGGGCGCGGCGTAGGAGACCGCAAGGAGGAGGGGGAGGGTCGTGGCAGCGTGGTGGTGGGATGTTGGTTGGAGGTTGGAAGGGGAACTGGTTGCCCGGAGCAGGAGGGAGGAGAACGTCGACGGGGGATCGGATCTCTTCTGATGAGGGAGGGGAGGGGAGAGCCGAGGTCATGGCCGGCGGCAAGGTGAGGGAGACGAGGGAGGTGGGTGGCGGCGAGGGGAGGGATCTGGATCTGAGCGTTAGGGTTCGCCGCGCGGGGAGATAGAGGAGTGGTGTGCGGTGGGTTCTTTTTAGGGGTAGCTCACGGTGGGTGGGTGAGAGGGTGAGGTGTGGGCCGTTGGATTCAGGAGGATTCGACAGTGATTTATCCATGATCCGCGTGAGAGGCCCCTCGACCAATCAGAACGCAGTATACATGTATGATATTTTGACCATTTAAATTGTCGTAATCGACTAAAAGTAAGGTGTATGTTAGCTATTTTATTATGAACTGAAAATTTGGAGAGAAAAAACTTCTCATTGTGTCACCAAATTTGACTATATTTTTTAGGAATAATCACAAATTGAAATAAGGCAAATATTTTTTTAAGAGTTATGAGAAATGAGTTCTTTTAAATCATTTTTTCATTTTTTGAGTGTTCAAAATGAGTTTTTTTAAGGACCTACAATATATTTATTGTAAAATTGGATGAAATCAATTTTATAAACTATTAGGCCATATTTACTGCACAAATGATCAAATTTTTGGTTGTCAAAAGGTTCTATACACTTCTTGTGAAAAAGACAAATTTCCACCGATTCAGCTGGAAGCGGGTTAAATTTGAACTGCAGCTACCTTATGGTTTGCTCTTTATTTTTTCCAAAAATCATTTCTAGGTACATAAGTATCAATTTAATCAGAGAAACACCAAAAAAATTCCAAGATTCAACCACTAGCTAGGAACGGCCATTCCCACCATTTTGACCGCATATTGAAACGGGCATAAAAAATTCAAAAAATAATCAAAAAATTGGGAAACATTCGCATTGTGTCATTATATGTGGCCAAGTTCCCAGGAAAAATAACAAACATGTAATACGGTAATTATTTTAAAAAAGTGTTCTCAGAAACGAGCTATCATGTGTGGAGATCAATGGCTTTCAAGTCAAATGATCAATCTTATGGCCACATTCATGGCATAGTTTGTTCAAATGATCTCATATTATGCACAAGGGTGCATATTGGAATTCCAAACAATGTTGCCTAAGGAAGTTTTCATTTTCTTTAGACAGAAAAACCATTTTCCATTTTTCGAGTGCCCAAAAGTAGTTTTTTTGTGAAGGACCTCCCAAATAATTGTTGCAAAATTGGACCAAATCAATTTTATAAAATACTAGGACATATTTAATGCACAATTGACAAAATGGTTGGCTGTAAAAAGTTTTGATCCACCTCTCATGAAAAAGACAAATTTCTGCTGATTTAGTTGGAAGCGGGTCATATTTGAACTGCAACTGCCTCATAGTTTGCTCTTTATTTTTTCCAAAAATCATTTCTAGGTACATAAGTATCTATTTAATCAGAGAAACACCAAAAAAAATCCAGGATTCAACCACTAGCTAGGAACGGCCATTCCCGTCGTTTTGATCGCATTTTGAAACAGGCATAAAAAATTCAAAAAAAATCAAAAAAATTGGGAAACCTTCGCATTGTGTCATTATATGTGGCCAAGTTCCCAGGAAAAATAACAAACTTGTAATAAGGCAATTATTTAAAAAAAAGTGTTCTCATGAATGAGCTATCATCTCTGAAGATTCATGGCTTTTAAGCCAAATGATCAACCTTATGGCCACATTCATGGAATAGTTTATTCAAATGATCTCATATTGTGCACAAGGGTGCATATTTGTATGGCAAACAATGTTGGCTAAGGAAGTTTTCTTTTTCTTTGGACGAAAGAACCATTTTCCATTTTTCGAGTGCCCAAGAGGAGGTTTTTTTGTGAAGGATCTCCCAAATAATTGTTGCAAAATTGGACCAAATCATTTTTCTAAAATACTAGACATATTTAATGCACAATTGACCAAATGGTTGGGTGTAAAAAGTTTTTATCCACCTCTGGTGAAAAAGACAAATTCCAGCCGATTCAGTTGGGAGCGGGTCAAATTTGAACTGTAGCTACCTCGTAGTTTGCTCTTTATTTTTTCTGAAAATCATTTCTAGGTACATAAGTATCTATTTAATCATAGAAACACCAAAAAATTCCAAGATTCAACCACTTGCTAGGAACGGTCATTCCCGCCGTTTTGACCGCATTTTGAAACGGGCATAAAAAATTCAAAAAGAATCAAAAAATTGGAAAACCTTCGCATTGTGTCATTATATGTGACCATGTTTCCAGGAAAAATAATAAACTTGTAATACGGCAATTATTTTAAAGAAGTGTTCTCAGAAATGAGCTATCATGCATGAAGATTCATGGCTTTCAAGCAAAATAATCAATCTTATGGCCACATTCTTGGCATAGTTTGTTCAAATGATCTCATATTGTGCACAAGGGTGCATCTTGTAATTCCAAACAATGTTGCCTAAGGGAGTTTTCATTTTCTTTGCACGGAAAATACATTTTCCATTTTTCGAGTGCGCGAAATGAGCTTTTTTGTGAAGGACCTGCCATATATTTGTTGCAAAACTGGACCAAATCAATTTTCTAAAATACTAGGCCATATTTAATGCACAATTGAAAAAATGGTTGGGTGTCGAAACTTTTGATCCATCTCTGGTGAAAAAGACAAATTCCCGCCGATTCAGTAGGAAGCGGGTCAAATTTGAACTGCAGCTGCTCATAGTTTACTATTTATTTTTTCCAAAAATCATTTATAGTTACATAAGTACCTATTTAATCATAAGTACATGGTTTGGTGTCTATACGTCGAGGATTGGGCGGTGGCCGAGGCCCCCAACCCTAGAGCACATAAACTCGCATGCCCGCCGCGTGATCACCGCGTGACCGTGGTGTTGCCATGTGTTCTGGGCAGCCTAGGCATGTCTAGTGGGTTGGGCACTCCCCAGGTAGGTGCTAGGAAGAAAATTAGTACATAAGATTCTCAGGAGGAGACCGATCGATGATCAAACATGAATTAGCAGCGAAGTGTTTGATTAGCGGTACGGGAAATGTACATGGCTAATGGGCGTGAGTTTTGGCTAAGGATGATCAGTTACTAAGAAGACCGTCTTCAAAAAAAATTCATCTCAAAAGGAGGAACCTAGGTGGTACTTGCTTTGCAAACTACCACACTTACGAATGTTGAAGCTCGGCTCAAAATAATGAATGGATTGAGCTGGCATTTGGTGGAGGATGGTTATTTGGGCATAGGAAAGCACTGTAGAAAATGGATACTATCTGGACATGCCAAAGTGGTACTTCCTTCAGAAACTGTTGTTCTGAACAGAATAGGAAAATGAATATTTTTGAATTATTTTTGAACTAGGCAAGGAAGGTTTTTACATATTTGACGAAGATATGACCCAAAGAGTTTATGAGATTTTTTGGGAATTTTGGGAATGACAGAAATATAGGTTGCTTCACAACCTAGGGCAAAAACTACCACATGGACATGACACATAGGCAAAACTGATGAGGTGGCGCCTAGTCATAGCAACCCACCACAATTTACAAGGCTATGGCCATCTATATTGGTCGTTAACAACTATAAATAAGGCAGCGAACTAGCGCTGTTTGCTTTATGACCATTTCATGTAAGGAAATTACGACCTTTCTGACCAAAATGGTCGCAATGGTTTAGGGTTTGGAGCCCCCCGAACAACTTTTGACCAATTGGTCTGAAATGGTCATAGATCTATGACCATTTCTTCCAAGGTCACTGACAGAAGGTCACTAGTTGACATATTTCTTGTAGTGTCTGGCTGGTGGTTTTCTTCATTAAAACAGAGAACTCAGGGCACTGCGTGCTTCCTGTTGTTTCATTTCCTTGGGTTTTTTACTTCCACGGAAGTACATGTACACTTGATCCATGTTCAATAACAGAGTTTTATGATCAAGAGATAGGAACAACATCAGTTGCAATGTGAGGATCTCTTGGTTATGCTGGTCGGTCTATAATACAAATTGGGAATTTCATCCAAATCGTGTCAGTGCATTGTGTATGAAGCTAGTAAGAATTTCCTCTTTGTAACATAGTTGATAGCCTATCAACCATGAACAAGGACATAAAAGGAAACAATAGCCACCATCCTATAACACGACCGTCACGTGCCATTTAGCAACAAAGAAGAAGACACCTACTACACTTTGGTAGTGGGGCCTGCCACTATCTCGATGAGGTCGAAGGTAGTCGTTGTGAGGACCAAAATTATGCAATGTGCCCCCTAGACAGACATTGGTCCTTGCCGCCACCTGGGAAGCGACACGTGTTATGGGGAAGTCGGATCAAGGGGTGAAAGCGGCAATGACAAAGAATTTAGGTGCATCATATGAGATATACTTTCCACACAATAAAGAACATCACATGATATTGATGAAAACAAAATTCCAAGAGTCCTGAGTGGGTGAGTTGCATGTCTCTATATATGTATTTGGTCAAGGACCGATGGCTCGTCTACAAGTTACTAGCTTTTCTCTATGTGAAAAAACACAATATGGAATCATAGAATGTTGATGTAAGGATATGTATAGAGAACTAGATGGTTGATTGAGAGAGTGGTGGTGATAAATGTTAAGTGGTCTTGAATCATAAGTACCGCTCATTAGGAATAGGATGGACGGGGGATTCAAGTTCACCGACTGCAAGTCTACAGACAAGAACTCTGATCTTCACCGCTCTTGGATACAATGTTGATTGTGTGTCGGGTGGTCCCATGATGCAATGTGACATGATGCCTACTTAGTAGGAGACTCTGACTTAGGGCCCGTTCGGCTCCTCTCCATGGGCCAGCTTCCTGAAATACCTGTGTGAAGCCACCCCGAACGCTCCAGCATCGGGAAGCCAACTTCATGGAGACGAGGATCAAGCATGTGCAAATTTTTTGGAGAGCAGCAGCCACCCAGCTACACTAAAGCGATAAGTTGGAGTTCCTTTATATTACATGGGAATGCCACCGCTAAGTTGCATACCGGTTCGATCTTTTTTCTACCGGGCTCCCGTACGAATCAGCGAGTAGACATAGATGTGTCCACACCTTTCACTCCAAACTGGCCGATAGCCCATGTCACCCTTTGTGTAACCTAATAGCCCATGTCCACACCTTTCACTCCGAACAACCGTGTAACCCAGCGCCAACCCATACAGTAGTAGGGAAAAGCTGGCCACAGCCTCCCGAATGCACACAACTCCTCACAGAAGTTGGACTCATGGATTTCCTGACCTATAGAGCTTCCAAACGGGGCCTTACTCCATTTGTTTTTGAAAATAATAAGTATAAATTTGTGTATGAAGTGAAACTGTGTAAGGTTGACCAGGTTCATAGAAGATAAACTAACAATGACAATACTAGGTAGATATGGCATGTAAATATATTTTATAGTGTATTGAATGTTACAAAATTGGTATGAAAGTTGTTTATAGTTTTTGATAAACTTGTTCCAACTTTGCATTTTTTGACCTAAAAAAATTATACGCCTTTATTTCAAGCACACAGGGAACCCTTGGTTAAATTATTGTATCTGTAAATTGGGTATGTAGCAATAAACATAACAACAAAGAGATGCAGAACATGTTGTAAATGCCATGCACCATCTATTAATTTCATGCTCCATTTGTTAACCGTATTTGACCGAGGCCCCCCTTCTTTCCTTAGAAGATAGAATAAACCTTATGTGTTATCAACAAAAAATTCATCTAGGTCCAGGCATCATTGCACTCCAACCGTATAAAGGAATATGGTGTAATTTGTAAATTAAAAACAAGTACAAAGAAGCACGTTTTACTTTGCAACGTCCCCATTTCAAAAACAAATCATCTACTTATACCTTCCATTATAAGCTAGTAAGTGATGTCTTGCTCTTTTCAGAGAAAAATATCACATCATCTCATGTCTTATGCTTTTCAGAGAAAAAAAATCACATCATCTCATGCCATTCGCTTGCCCTCCTTGAGTGGTTCCCTTACTACTCCCATCTTCCTAGACTAGAAAGTGTCCATAGAATTTTAAGGTGCATTTTTGGCACCGGTTAGGCCAATTATATATGAGTTGTTACCTTAGAAATTGTATAGAGGAAACATCCTTCTAATATGAATTCAATGGCATAATTATTGGATCACACAACCCATGTTTTAGTAACAAATTGCACTTATCAACTCAAGTAAATAGTTCCCGATGCAAACCAACGACTGACTATTGGTTTCTTCTATTGTGCATTGGCATGTGTATAATATTGCATCGTGAGCATTTAAATATGGATCATCACGAGGAATCAAAAGAGATGGGATGGACATTTTATGTCCGACCTTGATTATTATGCAGAAGCCTAAAAGGTTATGTAAAGATTAGCAGGGGGATATTAACCCCAGTGCCTACCAACGAAGCAAGAACACCATTTTAGTACTCGTCTAATCATCTTAGCATCTTATTTCACAAGCCCTGTAGAGAAACTCACTACATAATCATTGCAGAGCGAAGCCATGAATATTGAAATTAGCAAGTCATTTGGAATCGAATCAAATGGTCTTTCTGCACTTACGATGATCACCATTTGACCATCAATAGTCAATTGAAAATTCAATTATCTTTGTATTCATTTTTTGTTGTTGAGTTAGACAGAGGGTTTGGTGCCGCGATGTTTCTTTCTTTTGTTATACTGAGTTGGAAATCAATCAACATGTTCCCGTCGTTGGCCTCTTTGTCATGGTTTATAGCAGTATTCTCCTTAGGGTTGATCATATATAGATGTTCAATGAGTGCAACAAATGTTGGCCACTACACCATTCATTGTAGAATTAAATGCCCAAAACAGTTGGCATGTGGTGTCTAGTGAAAAAAATCTTGTCCTAGCCACACACAATGTTTCACTCATTGATCTTCTATACATATCTCGCTTCCCCTTGTAGGAAGATCGTGTCTAGTTGCTAGGGTGAATGCCAAAGGGATGGGATGCATCAGAAATTTGAATTGGAGCCAAGGAAAAAATAGATAAAATCCACAGAAGAGTCGTGGAACTAGCAAATACAGATTAGACGGTGGCTCTATGTTGTCCATTCGGTTGAGCTTATTTTGGAGTGTTGAGCTATAGGTTCGTCACTCTAGTAGACCAGTTGCTACAGATTTCAGGATTCTAGAGACTTGTTCTTCCTTTCTCAATGGTGAGCCTATGCCCTAGAAGACCGAGGACAAGCCTACTTCTTCATTACCACCATCGCCGAAGAAGGAGACTTGAGTAAACGAGTATGGGCACCACCCTTGGCTTGTTTCATGCTTCGGGGAGGTGCCCCGGTATTGTATCACCATCACTTTTATCATTATTATCTATCTTATTTTGATGCTTAGTTATTTTGTGATTTAGAAGAATAAAAGTATTAGTATAACTAGTTCGAGTGCTTGTTTCATGATCTATCTATCTATGTAATCGTGTGTGATAGTTATATAATAAAGAGTAGTTTGAGTTTTGATACTTTGCTCTCTTGTTTCAATCTTAGCAATGAAAATAAAAGATCATATGCTAATATCATGGGGAGTAATGACTTCACATGAAAAAAGTATAGTTGATAAAATTTATTGGAAGTTAGAAAACATAGTGTTGGTCATTGATGCAATTCATGAAAGATTAGTAAAGGGAGAGAGATTTCACATATAACTACACTATCCTGGACATCTTTTATGTTTCTGAGCTCCCATCAAATATTTTCAGCTTGACCAAATAGTTAATGTTGGACAAGGAAGACAACATAATGAGTTATGATTGCTTATATGCACATAGAAGTTATATTGTCATGGATCCTCTAACATGTGGTGCTTGTTCATAATCTTTTGCTGGCCAAAATTTTGTACTAATTAGAAATATTATTTGTGCATCCAAAAATCCTTAAACCTAGTTTCTTGTCATGATAGTCCACCATATCTACCCATGGATTGAATAAGATCCTTCAAATAAGTTCTGATCGGTGAAAAGCAATAAAAATTGCCCCCAAGTATGTATGATCTTTTATTTTAAGGGAAAACAAGGTTTGTACGAACTTGTGATGGTAATGGAATAAAAGCGACAGACTACATAATAAAGGTTGCTATCACAAGGGGCAATATAAAGTGGCATTCCTTTCCATTAAGATCTTGCACATCCAAATGAAAAAGTGCATGAAAACCTCTGCTTCCCTCTGTGAAGCGCCTATCTTTTTACTTTTCAACTTTTATTATGCAAGAGTAAATAATATTCATCCCTATTCCAACCTCAATTATTCTACACTTGGCAAGCATCATGTGGTAGGGAAAGATCCATGCATATATATATAGTTGGATGTAGGTAATCATGAGTTATTATTGTTGACATTATCCTCGAGGGAAATAAGTTGGGAGGTGAAACACTAAAATCCCCATCTTCCTATGTGACTGATTGAAACATTTGTTTCAAAAATATTCCTTGAGTGTTAGCAACCATGGAAGACTATACGATAGTTGAATACGTGGTACATGCTAAAACAAAATCTCTTACATAGACTCGTCCTGAAAATATGATGAATTGTAATTATTTCAATGACTGAGAACATATATAGTTCATTAGTTTTCAAGAAACTTTATGGTTTATACTTTAACATTGTGGACGAATTGTTACTTGATTATGAGAAGCTATATGATGAATATTTGTTGTTATAATAATGATCATGATGCTACCATGTTCGTATATTGTTTTATCGACACCTCTCTCTCACTCTCTAAACATGTGGTCATGATTATCAAGTTCGGCATTCGCTTGAGGATAAGTGATGTCTAAGCTTGGGGGATCAGAGTTGATACGTCCATTTTGCATCATGTTTTCCTACTGTTATTTATAGTGTTCTTAATCGATATTTGACTTTATGATGCAATTCTAAGGCCTTTTCTCTCCTAATGTGCAAGATTCATATAAAAAGGGAGATTGCCGGCATGGTGGAATTTTGGACCCAAAAGAGCTGTAGCAGAGATAGCTATTCTCCCGAGCTACAAATGAACTGAAATTTTACGAAGATTTTTATCAAATAAATTTAAAATGATGGAACGAACAACCACCAGTTGCCCACAAGGAAAAATGGCGCGCCTACCCCACCCCCAGGGCACGCCCTGATGTCTTGTGGGGCCCGCAATAGCCCTCTGGTGCCCTCCTTCTGCTATATAAAGCCATTCCCTAGAAAAAAGGTAGAAGAACACTTTCGGGATGAAGCGCCACCGTCTCGGGGTGGAACCTAGGCCGGAGCACTTTTTCTCTCTGATGGAGCGATTTCGCCGGGGATGCTTCACTCCTAGGGGGGTCGAAGCCATTGGCATCACCAATCTTACTCTCATCATGGGAGCACCAATCTTCATCAAGATCTTCGTCGGCACCATCTTCCCAAAAACCCTAGTTCATCTCTTGTATTCAATCTTTGTCTCAAAACCTCAGATTGGTACATGTGGGTTGCTAGTAGTGTTGACTACATCCTGTAGTTGATACTAGTTGGTTTATTTGGTGGAAGAGTATATGTTCAGACCCTTAAGCATATTCAATACTGTCGTGGAATTGTCACGTCAGATGTCCTAGTGAAAGGACTTAGTCATGGAGCCATCGCAACTAGGAAGCTTAAAGGGGTTAATCGGGACAAAGGACACGGGGTTTATACTGGTTCGGCCCCTTACAGTGAAGGTAAAAGCCTACGATCTAGTTTTGAGTGGGATTGCTTATGTCTCGATTACCATGGAGCGAAATCGCTTGACCTAGCTCTCGATTTGATGTTACTTGCCCTGAACCGCCGCCAGGTCGTCCCTTTATATACATAGGTCAACACCCAGCGGCTCACAGAGTCCCGACCGACTCATAAACAGTGTCCGGCTCGGTCTTTAACTATTCTTGCTTTACAATACAAGTTATGTACACATGGCAGTTTATCTCTACGGGCCTTAAGTCACCTTTGGGCTTTGGGCCTTTAACTGAACCGCCATCTTCAAGCTTGTTTTGGGCTTCAAGAGTCCTTATAGGTATAACCTGGCCCCTCCTGGGCGGGTCATACCTAATAGTTATATCCCCAACATTAGGCCCCAGATTGATTTGAACTGGTTCATGTCAATCTTCAACACTTAAGAAAAATCTTCTACTTCTTTGCTTGTATAAAATTTTGTAACCCGCCATGATGTCATCCTTTGGATTTGTGGTAACCCGCCATGACGTCATCTGCCATTAATGCACATTTTGTCCAACATATCTCAATGGATCCTTATCTTAATGACCATCCCCAGAATCGAGGCATCCTTGTAGCTGGATAACCATGTTATCGGCCTCCTTGTTTTTCGCGCCTACTTATCAGTCTTCCCTTATAAATAGATACGACCAAGGTCTTTCCTCATTCTCCCCTTTCCTCATATTCTTCCTCTCGCAATCCTACTGCCTCTCAAGCTCCGCCGCCGTCGCAGAGCACCTCGTCTTCCTCGACCTCGGCCGCTGCATCAACCTGAGTCAATCCAGATAATGGCGGCGACCCTCCGCATTAGATCTGCAGCTATAAGCCTTCGCCTTCCCGCACCTCAGATCCGCATTAGGGTTTTCAAGTTCCTCTATGTTCTTAATGGTTCATCACAGTTTATTCGTAGTTCCTCCGCCGCAACATCTTCTGATCCAAAAGTAATATAGAACTCATGCGGTAGTTGTTTTGCGTCCATTTTTTATACTAGTAGATCCCTTTTTTCTTGTCAAGAGGCCTCATTTGAACTCACAAACTCATCTGTACTAGGTTTTTAGGTCTAGAATATTTTCTTTTTTGAACAGCCGTTTGATCCAAAATAATAGCTGCAACCTGCGAAACTTGTTTATGCAATACTTAGGCAAAACCTGTATTTGTTAGATCCACCTAGTCATGCCGACTCTTATCACCGGCTTAAAAAGGCAATGCTCAATTGATAATCTTGACCACCCATGGCAGTTTAGATAACTTAGCTGCTTATGGCGCTCATGGCGGCTTAAATAATCTGACATAATTAGCCATATACCATTAGGCCCCTTTATAAGCCGCCATCTTGAATATGCACTGTAATGTTTTTCTCCGGCTTAAATTTGAACCGGAATTTTTTACTCTTTCTTAGGCTTTCATCACAATGCCGCCCAAACCACCCACTTCATGCAACTGGGTCAAACCATCATCACAGACAGTACGTTTGATGACATTGTGAAGACCGGCTATCTGCCGAAGAAGGAAGTTATGTCACATCATGCTCCTGATCCGACGGAGGAAAAGCCTCAGCCCAAAGAGGGGGAGGTCATTGTCTTCACTGACCATATGAACCGGGGTTTTTCACCACCCGACTCAAAATTCTTTAGGGACGTCCTGCACTTCTTTGACCTCCGTCCTTAAGACATCGGACCCAATTCCGTGTCTAATATTTGCAATTTTCAAGTGTTTAGTGAGGTATATCTTGGAGAAGAGCCCAGCTTACTACTCTTCAGAGAGTTAGTTTACTTGAACCGCCAAAATGAGTGTGCCAATGGACAAAGCTTAGAACTTGGCGGTGTCTCAATCCAACGTCGGAGAGACGTAATTTTTCCTTATGCCAATCCACCAAGTCGTCCCAAAGACTGGAACCACACATGGTTCTATTGTCAAGACACTTCTCCAGCTGATGAGAACCCTCTGCCCGGCTTTTGTGCTCTGCGTCTTGAGTCCAATCATCCGCTTCCTGACAAGATTACACCCGCTGAACGCCAGACGCTTGCCCCTACTATGGCTAAGATCAAGACTCTTTTGGGGAATGGGCTAAATGGTATCGACTTGGTCCGGGTTTGGCTTGCCTGGCGGATCATTCTGTTGAGCCGTCGCCCTGGTCTGATGTGTACCTACACGGGCAAGAAGAATGACACTCTATGACACAGCTCTGATGATTTACCGAACCCTATCATTGATGACATGACAAAGTCACTCCTGAACGAGAGCCTAGCAGATTATGGAAAGGTGGGCTTAAGCCCCTTCTGTGAAGCTAACCCGGCTCCAGCGGTAAGCTGCCAACCTAAGTAAATTACCTTTAACCTTGATGTTTGTTTGTAGTCAACCTTTGCTGATTTTTAGAGGCTGATGATAAATTTTGGAAAGCAAAATATGATCACGAGGCTGCGAAGACAGCCAGGAAGGCCAAGAGAGCCTCCAGGAAAGAAGCCGCCAAGAAGAAGGGAAAGAAGGCCAGCGCCTCTGATTTGCTTCGACTAGAAGATACTTCTGAGTCGGAGGTAGCCCTTGACTCTCTTGGCTCTTTTTTAACCACCTTATTGACACTGATTATAATTAGGAGGACACGGGAACAAGTCATGGAAAGGATGAAGAGGTAACTATCATTTCCTCCGACTCCGAGCCTTTGCCAAGACAGAAAATCCGAAGAGTAACCCGGAAAGTAAAATTTTCACATCCCTTAGCTTATCAAGATCCTCAATTTCTTTTGAAGCAACAGATTCATGAGAGCCAGAGGCAGACCCGGACCAGCAAGGACGCGGAACTCTCCTCCAGCTTACCCAATACACCCAGGAAGCGCCGGAACGAGGTCACCTCCAATTTAAATCTCTTTTATCCTTTGACAGGTCTCACTCGTCAACCACTCAATTCTTCTGACTCGAATTATCAGGAAATTTCACCTTCCTCCAGCGACTCAATGCAGTCCAACTTGCCGGCATTCAGGACCGCTCCAGGGTAATGATGATTGACTTATCCTGTATTCATTTCAATTCTTTATATTTATACTGATCTTTTGACTTTATGCAGCGAAAAAGCAAAGCCTAGAAAGAAGGTGAAGAAGAACAAGCCGGCCGAAGAGCCGATCATTAAAGAGCCGGAACTCCAGACGATAGTGCCTGAGGCCTCTATTCCTAAGCCACCACCTTAACCGGCGCATGACACGCCCACATCAACTACCGACCCGCCCGGTGAGCAAGTCATCGACGGCTCTGAGAACCCTGAAGAATCTAGCCCAGCCAAAACAGACGACCCGCAAAATGCTGATGTTGAGATTACCACTACAAGAAATATGTCAACTAGTGACCTTCTGTTAGTGACCCTGGAAGAATTGGTCATAGATCTATGACCATTTGAGACCAATTGGTCAAAAGCTGTTCGGGGGGCTCCAAACCCTAAACCATTGCGACCAGTTTCGTCAGAAAGGTCGTAATTTCCTTACATGAAATGGTCATAAAGCAAACAGTGCTGGTCCGCTGCCTTATTTCTAGTTGTTAACGACCAATATAGATGGTCATAGCGTTGTAGATTGTGGTGGGTTGTGATGACTAGGCGCCATCGCATCAATGTTGCCTATGTGTCATGTCCATGTGTCAATTTTTGCCCTAGGTTGTGAAGCAACCTATATTTCTGTTATTCCAAAAATTCCCAAAAAAATCTCATAAATTTTTTGGATCATATCTTCATCAAATATGTCAAAAACATTCCTTTCCTAGTTCAAAAATAACTCAACAATATTCATTTTCCTATTCTGTTCAGAGCAGCACTTTGTGAAGGAAGTACCACTTTGGCATGTCCAAATAGTATCCATTTTCTACAGTGCTTTCCTATGCCCAAATAACCATCCTCCACCAAATGCCAGCTCAATACATTCATTATTTTGAGCCCAGCTTCAACATTCGTATTTATGTCTAGTGTGGTACTTTGCAAAGCAAGTGCCACCTAGGCTCCTCCTTTTGAGGTGAAAATTTGTGAAGAAGGTCTTCTTAGTAACTGATCGTCCTCAGCGAAAACTCATGCCCATTAGCCATGTGCATTTCCCATACCGCAAATCAAACACTTGGCTGCTTCTTCATGTTTAAGCATCGATCGGTCTCCTCGTGAGAATCTTATGTTGTGATTTTGTTCCTAGCACCTACCTGGGGAGTGCCCAACCCACTAGACATGCCTAGGCTGCCCAGAAGACAAGGCAACGCCATGCTCACGCGGTGACCACGCGACGGGCATGCGAGTTTACGCGCTCTAGAGTTGGAGCCCTCAGCCACTGTCCAAACCTCGACGTATCGCCATCAAACCATGTATTTATGATTAAATAGGTACTTATGTAACTATAAATGATTTTTGGAAAAAATAAATAGCAAACTATGAGGCAGCTGCAGTTCAAATTTGACCCGCTTTTTGCTGAATCGGCGGAAATTTGTCTTTTTCACGAGAGGTGGATCAAAGCTTTTCACACCCAACCATTTGGTCAATTGTGCATTAAATATGTCCTAGTATTTTAGAAAATTGATTAGGTCCAATTTTGCAACAAATATATGGTAGGTCCTTCACAAAAAAAACTCATTTTGGGCACTCGGAAAATGGAAAATGAATTCTCCGTGCAAAGAAAATGAAAACTCTCTTAGGCAACATTGTTTGGAATTCCAAGATACACCCTTTTGCACAATATGAGATCATTTGAACAAACTATGCCATGAATGTGGCCATAAGATTGATCATTTGGCTTGAAAGTCATGAATATTCACACATGATAGCTCGTCTCTGAGAACACTTTTTTAAAATAATTGCCGTATTACAAGTTTATTATTTTTCCTGGGAACTTGGTCACATATAATGACACAATGCGAAGGTTTTCCAATTCTTTGATTTTTTTTGAATTTTTTATGCCCATTTCAAAATGCGGTCAAAACAGCGGGCTTGACAGTTCCTCTAGTTGTTGAATATTGGTATTTTTTTGATGTTTCTCTGATTAAATAGATACTTATGTACCTAGAAATGATTTTTGGAAAAAATAAAGAGCAAACTATGAGGCAACTGCAGTTCAAATTTGACCCGCTTTTAGCTGAACCGATGGAAATTTGCCTTTTTCACGAGAGGTGGATCAAGGCTTTTCACACCCAACAATTTGGTCAATTGTGCATTAAATATGGCCTAGTATTTTAGAAAATTTATTAGGTCCAATTTTGCAACAAATATATGGTAGGTCCTTCACAAAAAAACTCATTTCGGGCAATCAGAAAATGAAAAATGAATTTTCCGTGCAAAGAAAATGAAAACTCTCTTAGGCAACATTGTTTGGAATTCCAAGATGCACCCTTGTGCACAATATGAGATCATTTTAACAAACTATGCCATGAATATGGCCATAAGATTTATCATTTGGCTTGAAAGTCATGAATCTTCACGCATGATAGCTCGTTTCTGAGAACACTTTTTTAAAATAATTGCCGTATTACAAGTTTATTATTTTTCCTGGGAACTTGGTCACATATAATGACACAATGCGAAGGTTTTCCAATTTTTTGATTTTTTTTTGAATTTTTTATGTCTGTTTCAAAATGCGGTCAAAACGGCGGGCTTGACCGTTCCTAGCTAGTGGTTGAATATTGGAAAACTTTTGATGTTTCTCTGATTAAATATATACTTATCTACCTCGAAATGATTTTTGGAAAAAATAAATAGCAAACTATGAGGCAGCTGCAGTTCAAATTTGACCCGCTTCCAACTGAATCGGTGGAAATTTTTCTTTTTCACTAGAGGTGGATCGAAGCTTTTCACACCCAACCATTTGGTCAATTGTGCATTAAATATGGCCTAGTATTTTGTAAAATTGATTAGGTCCAATTTTGCAACAAATATATGGTAGGTCCTTCACAAAAAAACTCATTTCGGGCACTTGGAAAATGGAAATGAATTTTCCGTGCAAAGAAAATGAACACTCCCTTAGGCAACATTGTTTGGAATTCCAAGATGCACCCTGGTGCACAATATGAGATCATTTGAACAAACTATCCCATGAATGTGGCCATAAGATTGATCATTTGGCTTGAAAGCCATTGATCTCCACACGTGATAGCTCGTTTCTGAGAACACTTTTTTTAAAATAATTGTCGTATTACATGTTTATTATTTTTCCTGGGAACTTGGCCACATATAATGACACAATGCGAACGTTTCCCAATTTTTTGATTATTTTTTGAATTTTTTATGCCCATTTCAATATGCGGTCAAAATGGTGGGAATGGCCGTTCCTAGCTAGTGGTTGAATCTTGGATTTTTTTGGTGTTTCTCTGATTAATACTTATGTACCTAGAAATGATTTTTGGAAAAAATAAAGAGCAAACTACAACGCAGCTACAGTTCAAATTTGACCCGCTTCCAGCTGAATCGGCGGGAATTTGTCTTTTTCATGAGAGGTTGATCAAATCTTTTGACACCCAACCATTTGGTTAATTATACATTTAATATGGCCTAAGATTTTGTAAAATTGATCTGGTCCAAATTTTCAACAAAAATTTGGTAGGTTCTTCACAAAAAACTCATTTTGAACACTTGAAAAATTGACGAGAGGTGGACGAAAAACTTTTAAGAGGGAACCATTTGGTCAATTTGTACATAAAACACGGCCGAATATTTTTGAAAATTGTTGTGGTCCAATTTTATAACTAATATTTGATAGGTTCTTCACATAGGTGAAAACAAAGAAAAGAAACAAAAAGAAAAAACACATATACACTAGTTTAATTTTCATTGATGGAGATGTTTGTGCCATGGATTGATGACATGGCACACATCCATCCATCCATCCATCCACCCACCCGCAGCCCAAACCCTAACTCCACTCCTCCCGTCCCCTCTCCCCTGATTCAGATCCAGTCCTCGCCGCCGCCACCGCCGCCCGCGCCCGCACCCGCACCCTCTCGCTAAACCCTAGCCCCCGCCGCCCCGCCCCCGCACCATGGCCATCGACGGCGAGGAGCCCAAGTCCCCACGCCTCCCCGCCCTCAAGTGGCTCTCCCGCCACGGCCACATTGGGCCTTCCGGATCCGTGCTGTTGTAGAGCTGGATCCGCGCCTCCTCGCGCGGCCGCCTTCTCCACACCAACGCCGTCGCCTCCCCAGCAGTGGATCCACACCCACTCCAATAGCAGCTCAGGCCGCCGTCAGATCCACCCTCCTCCCACTGGCCAGAAACCCTAGCCGCCCGTCCATGGCGACCCACCGCGGCACTCCAAGACATCCATGATGGCTTTATGGTCTAGTATGAATCCCTCCTCCTCTTCTTCTTCTCCTCTTCCTCTCTCTCTCTATCTCACCCTGTCTCTGTCTCTGTCTCTATTTCTGCAGGTAGGATAAGAGGAACGGTGACCAGCAACGGCCATGGCGACCCACCGCAGCCCAAGACCTCGACGACGGTCGGTGCTACGGTAGGAATCCCTCCTCCCCTTGTCTTCTTCTACTTGTCCTTTTCTCTCCGTCTCTCCCTGACCCCCTCTTCCCTTCTCTTCTCTTCTCTGTAGGTGAGGCACATCAGCCAGCGTCAGCAAGACGAGGAGAGCATCCTCCTTCTCCTGCCAGTGCCATGGAATAGAAGGTCTGCTCCATCTCTCTATTGCCTTTGGTTTAGAAAACCCGCAAATTCTCCCTGATTGGTTAATCATGTATGCATGCCCTTCATGTTTGATTAGTACATGCATGTTTCACCCGTCATGTATGGATAGATTGCTGCTTGTTAGGCACGATGGTACATGGACATGGTTTGGTCACATGGAAATTGGGATGGGGATTTGGGTAGGCAGGTTGGATCAGTGGGGATTTGGTCACATGGATCCTGGGAGCATTGGATGCGGTCGAGTTGTTCTGTGTCATCATTTTGAGCTCCAGACTAATATCAGTGGAGATAAATATTGGGTAGTTTTCTTAGGACTGTAGCTGACACATGTCTGCAATTTTGGTGTTAGTTTTGTTAGGATTGTAGCCATTTGCACATGTCTACAATTTTGTTGTTTGTTACATGCAAGGATGTGAACATGTGGCAAAAGTGGTTCAGTTTTGCTCTCAGTTAATTTCACATCTGCAAGTCTGTAATTTAAAGTCAGTCTTGCAACCCTTGGTAGTATGTCAGTCCCTGCTTGTAATTAGTATATCCTTAGATAAGGGTTACAATGAGGTTCAGTTAATGCCCCCCTTCAACTTGATTGATAATACTGCCATACAATCTGAACTAGCTGGGCTCTTTTGCACAATTAAGGTACTCATCATTGTAATCATGAACATAAATTATAATATGCATTGGTGATCAGCTTGTTTTATCTCAGTTGTGAGGCGATTGAATTTAAGTGACTGCCAACTTGTTCCTTTTTCACTTGGTATCTAGTTCCTGGTAACTTGAAGATGTATTGAGATCATGTGTCCCTTTAACATTTCGTACGATTATATAGGTTATTGATATTACAACTGTCCAGGCCTGAATTTACTTGGGAGTACATATTCCAAAGACTTGAAGCAAATGCCAATCTTGTAATGCTACTATATAGTGTGAAAAATATGATTTCAGGTTCCTTGTTTATATTATCCTAATTTCAGAAGACTTACTTTTGTACTTTTGCAGATGATGACCCTCTCCCTTGCTGCATTAGGATCCTTGATGTGGCTGAGGAAGAACAAACCTAGGACTTTAATTCCAATAATTTATGCACGTGCTCTGCTTCTGGCAACAATGCCGTCTATTACCAGGTAATCCCGTTTCTATAATACTGCAGTAATCCTCAAAAAGAATAATTGTCATGCTCCAAAATATGTTGATGTTCTTATACTGCTAGATGTTGGCAAATTGTGTCAATCTATGTACATTGGCTTAATTCCTACCTCCTACACTTGCTCAATACGGATCTGAGAAAAATATATCTGCAACCTGTGGTGTGTGCAGCAGCACTTGAATGCATATATTAAGTATGTACCCTGGATAGCAGTAGTACTTTAGTACTACTCCAGTAGCATTTGTTGTTTTCGTTGTCATATGACTCTACTCTCTGCTGTTGTTGGTGTCAAACTGATGCTATGAACCCAGCAGCTCATATGACTCTATTGTTGTTCTTGACCTGCTCTTGCTGCTATTGTAGGAGGAGCACGCCTAGGAGAAGAGAGGGCTCATTCCACTTGTTTGGAAGAAAATACGATGAAGCATGGTGGTTATCTGGATAATCTGCCTTGTGTTTTGGCTGTACTTTGTACCTAGTTATATTGTATTCTGTAGTAGTCAGCACATTCTGGAGCAGAATCCAGTGAAGTTGTAAAACTGTAATAGTTCTGTTTCATTTGAAATATTTGTCATTTGTGTACTGTGAGAAATGTGAGAAATGGAAGCTGATGAGTTGTTTGATAAAAAGCTATGTGGCTCCACTGCCAGGAAAAATCTGACAATTGGGACCCATCTAAAAACTGGACCACAAAAAACCCTCGAAAATAAAAATGAAATGGACCGCAAAAGTCCATGCCTAGAAAATAAAAAGGCCAAATTGTTGGGCCAGGCCCATGTAGCTAGAGAAAATTAATAGAGAAAATATACAGTAAAAAGGCCGAACTGTTGGGCTAGGCCCATGTAGAAAACCGAATTGGACTGGGCTGAATCTTGTGCCACATCAGCTTGCCACGCTGGATGCCTACGTGGCCTGTGGAGGTTGCTAGTGACCAAAACGCCACAGTGGACATATTTTGGTCAGTTAACGACGGCCAGCTTTTGACCTGATGTTTTTGGTCACAAAAAGGTCACAAATTGAAAACAGTGACCATTCAGTGACCAATAGTGGTGGTCACAAGTTGACATATTTCTTGTAGTGTACAAGAACCAGATTTGCTAAGCCGGGGAGACCAACTGTGCTAGCCAAGTGCTCTGCCAAGGAAGAGCACTTGGAACACCGTAAGGTCAGATTTGACCTTGCTGATTATACTCACATGAGCATTGGGGAAGTCTTTTCTGGCTATCTTAGCCAAGTGCACAGCAGTCGTGATGTCGAAGTTGACATGGTGAAGCAAATGCACCAGAAATTTGAGGTATAAATTCTTCCCTTCACTGAATTATCCTTGCTTATGCCAGCCCCCAAGTCTGTTGCTTATGATGAATATGTTGTAGACTTAGAAACAAACTGATGAACATTAATGATATATTTGGACAAAACATGTAAAAAATCTGGCTTACTCCATAGTCCCCAAGGGCTGGTTTAAGCAGCATGTTTGAGCCAGTCCATCATATGCTGATATAGAATAAAAATACTTTAACAGCAATATGCATTAGCTCCCAAGTGCCAAGTACTCTTGCTTGCAAAGTGCTTGGGACTTACTCTCATGAACCGCCACATAGGTAAAATTCTTCGGTAGGCAGTAGCCCCCAAGTGCCAAGCGTTGTTGCTTGCAAAAGGCTTGGGACTTAATATTGTATGCTAACTGTCATGATTTTGACCCAGTATTTGTGCAGGCCACCACCACTCAACTTCAATCAGAAGTGTCTGACTTGAAGAACCGCTTGGAAGCACAGGAGACTGAGACTCGACGAGCCAACTCCAAATTTGAATTAAGTGTATCTAAACAAGAAAAACTGAAAAAAGACATTGAAGTGGAGAAGAAGGCCTGGGCTGAAGAGAAGATCGCATTAACCAATTGGGCTAAGAAAACAGAAACAGGTCTTGAAGAGATGACAGCCGAACTATCCGGCTTAAAACGCCATGTATCTCAGATGGTCTCAGCAATCTTCAGTAAGTGCCCTACTAGTGTCGAATATTTGAATCTTTCCAGTGATCATATGAATTAGCATTAACTCACCTAATATTACTATGCAGGCCCCAGGAGCACAAATCTTAACCAAGATATGTTGATAAGCTGAAGGCGGTTTATACGTTGGTGGAACAACTGTACACCGGATCTCAACGTGCCTTAGCCACAGTGGCCCTGTCAAATGAAGTTCCCACACTCCCAGTGGATGTGCTAAGGAAGCTTTCGGTGCTGCCTTAGCGATTCAATGAGTTAAGGCGGTCGTCTGCAAGAGCCGGAGCCGTGGCTGCATTAAGCCGGGCCAAAGCTTGGCTTCCAGAATTAGACCCGGCCGACATCGCCATTGGGTATCCAAGCCTTAAGGAGGATGGCACGCCATTTGAATAGGATTGCTTTACCGCTTGTGCGAAGGAAATACGTCCTGTGGCCACCCTGATTGCTAATGAGGCGGATCTCACCACGTATCAGCCGGGTTATGACGCGGAGAACTGGAGAATACCAACGCCACATTATAAAGGACCAGCCTGATCCCACCAATTCGTAAGCATACCTTCGCCCCTAAGGTTGATCCGGCCGGATTAGTTGATGATGAAGCTGAATTTGAAGCTTTGAATGGCATTGAATGGTCATCATCAACCTTCCAGGACAGGGAACAGGAAGAAGAAGCGGAGAGGGCTGACTTGGAGGCTTCAGGCCAACCAGAAAATTAATCCGTCACGCGGCTCATCTTTCTAACCTGCTAAAAAACAATTTAATCATTTGGACTCGAGGAGTCATGTAACAGGGTAGAAATGACTTTGCTTTGTTGTGCCATTGTGCACGTTTTTGTGCCCAACATTGTTAAGCCATCATCTAATATTCACCCCTTTTTATACTTATCATCTGTTTTCCTTATGTTTAAGAAAGTCTTTGACCTACCCTGCACATAGAAATAGATCACAAGAACAAACCCTTGGCGGCTTACTGTGAGGCAGGTCATAATATCTTTATATATAACCTCTAATATAGGACAAAGAGTCACAGATAAGCCTGTTGTGAAATATAGCTTTGAAACACAACTATAATATCATACCTGTGATTGTTGAACTTGTACTGCCGGTTTATATGACCTGAACAGTAAGGGTGATAAACCAATACTTAGAAGCCAATACTTCCAAATGTATGATGATTATCATATGTTGGCGACTTATCGTCCAAAACCAAGCCGGGTTAAATTTAAACCACACTTATACTTAGATCTGAACAAAAAAGTGTCAAGACAAAAACAAAGTTCGCTTTCAAACAAAATTTAAGCCAAATAGAAAGAACAAATCAAGGCTTATGATTCTAATATGATCAGCAAAGTGTTCCAAAGGGGTTAAGTTAGGATTCGAATACGATCATGTAGCCCCCAGTGGCTTTGGCGTTGCACCGATCAAGAGGGTACCGAGTGCTATGTTCTCTTTGGTTCGAATACGACCTATGTTTGAACAGTAAGCCCCCAAATGACCTTGAGAGTTTTTAACGACTCTGATTCGAATACGATCAAAGTCAGACCCAAAAGGGGTTAAGCTATGATTCTAATACGATCAAGAAGACCCCTAGTGAGTTTGGCATTGTGCCGATCAATAGGGTACCGACAGCTATGTTTTTTTGGTCCGAATACGACCTATATTTGAACAGCAAGCCCCCTAATGATCATGATGTTTAGCAGCTAGATTCGAATACGATCATCAGCCGAACCAAGCGGGTTAAGCTCGATTCGAATACGATCAGCCCCCAATTGGTCATTTGAAAGGACAATGATGAAGACATATGATCATTGAGGATGAAAAGGACAGAGGTCCTACTTTATTACTTATCATAATATATACATCGTCAAAATAAGTACATCATGAGAGCCGGTGGCTCACCATGTAGCAAGGCTGCAGATGAGCGATATTCCACGGCAGGCGGGTCTCCTCCTCCGACTTACGTGAGTCTTTGTGCTCCCGAGCATTGATAAGGTAGTATGACCCGTTGTTTAAGTTCTTGCTGACCACAAAGGGCCCTTCCCACGGTGGGGATAACTTGTGTGCATCAGTTTGATCCTGGATGAGCCAGAGCACCAAATCACCTTCTTGAAAGGTTCTGGACTTAACCCGGCGGCTGTGATAACGGCACAGGTCTTGCTGATAAATCGCCGAGCGAGCTGCTGCCAAGTTAGGATTTTCATCTAACAGGTCAAGTGCATCCTGACGCGCTTGTTCATTGTCTGCCTCCACATAAGCCCCCACGCGGGGCGAGTCATGATGGATGTCACTGGGGAGAACTGCCTCGGCTCCATAAACCATGAAAAAAGGCATATAACCCGTAGACCTATTAGGAGTAGTATTGATGCTCCATATCACAGAGGGTAACTCCTCAACCCAATAACCCGGCGTCCATTACAAGGGAACCAACAGCCGGGGCTTGATGTCTTTCAAGATTTCCTGATTGGCTCTTTCAGCTTGACCATTGGACTGGGGATGAGCCACTGATGAAACATCAAGCCGAATATGCTCACGTTGACAAAACTCTTCCATGGCGCCTTTAGACAGATTAGTACCATTGTCAGTTATAATGTTGTGTGGAAAACCAATGTCACAGCCCCAGTTCAGGCCTTCCTTGTCTTTGCATTAGTATCCATGCATCATGTTTAAATTTTATGAAACTTGAAATGGGGATGCTTAAACCCTAGCACCAAATGAATTCAACTAGGGTCAAAATAAAATCTTTTTCATTGAACTCAAAATGCCCTCTAAAAATGTTCAACATTTCTAGTTTGAGGTGGAAGCATCTACCAAAAATGGTTTATATTTTTGCAGGACATATTGGGCTCTAAATTAAATCAAACAGTATTTGTACTTGGACATTTAAATGCTATAAATTATTTTAAATGTCCAAATAATCATGAACTGAAATGATGGCTGTTGGAAATATTCCAAACAGTGCTCTCAAGCAGTTACATGATTTTTGAATAGGTTCTGGTATTTTTATTAAAGCCAAACATCTGCAAAAAAATAGAAAACAGAAAATAAAAGAGAGAGTGAGAGAGAGAAGGACTACCTGGCGCTCACCTGGCAGCCCACCTACCTGGCCTTCTACTGTAGCAGCCCAGCCCACCACCGCAGCCATCCCTGTCGCCTTCCTCCTCGTGCCAGTAGGCAGAGGAGGGACACCGCGACGCCGCCGAGCTCGCCACGCCACCACCCTGCCTGGCTGCCTCCTCCTCTCCCTGGACGTCTCCCGCAGCTCCACGCCACCCCCTGGAACCCCCTCGCACTCTCCCTCATCCCCAACTCCTCCTCTGTCCCTCTCTCCCGCGATCGCCGTGACCGCTCGAGAACGCCGACGAGCACCCCCGTGACCACCAGCCACCCCTCGCCCTGCCACTACGCCCAGAAGCTCCGCCTCGACCTCCTCTTCCTCCCCACCGATCCACGCCCCTCCAGAAGCCCTGCAGCGTCGTCCTCAAGCTCATCTTCAACCTTCGGCCACCATCAACCTCATCGTCGATTCGCCGCCGTCCGTGCTTCCCCGAGCCCACTTCGACGCCCCCTACAACCGTAGTGAGCCACTACGCCGAACCCCTCTCTCCCCGTTCTTTATTTCCCTCCGTAGCCACCGTTTCCACCCCACCCGAGAGCTTCTCGCCGCCGGCCATGGCGTAGCCGTGGCCACAGCCACTGCAGCTCGTTCCCGAGCGCGTCACCGTGCTCAGCACATCGCCAGGAGGCCGTAGCACCCAGCCGTTCGCCCCGTTGTGCCCCACAGCACCATTCCCAACTTCGCCTAAAATCCGGCCGCCGCCTTGGAGCTCGCCGTCGTTGGCTCCGGCCACGATAGACCCGACCTCCACCACCACTAGATGCGCGCCTGCTAGAGCTCTCCAACAAGCCCAAGAACGGCCTCGCCCGTGCCCCGTAGCGCGTTTCCGACGGCCGCCACCGTCTCGGGCCTCGCCGGCGTCGAGTCGCCGGCGGGATTGACCCTGCTGACCAGGGGTTTGACCCCACTAACCCAGGATTTGACCCTGTTTGACTTTCCCAGGGTCAATGACAGGTGGGGCCCAGCCCCGCTAATTAACTAGGATTAGTACCAAATAAATTTAGTTAAGCTAATCACACTGACATGCGGGACCCACTGTCAGGTTTGACTGGATCGTGACCTGTTGACTTGCTGACATCACACTGACGTCAGGCTGACGCAGTAAATCATTTACTGGATTTATTCTTTTAGGAAATTCCAGAAAATACCACAAACTTCTAAAATTCATAGAAAATCAACCGTAACTCCAAATCAAATAAATTATATATGAAAAATGATCAGAAAAATCCAATCTATCAATCTGTACCATTTTCATGCATGTTAGAACAACTTATAGCTTCTGTTTAGCACAAATCATATTAATGGCATTTGAATTTCACATATGGAGTTTGGTTTTGAACTTAGGGTTCAAACCAACTTCATTTAACTTTGTTGCTAGCTGCATTAGCTCAAATCAATAGCATATTGCCATGTCACATTCATGCATCATATTGCTGCATTGCATTGATTGTGTTCTTCCTTGTTTGCCGGTGTTTGTCCCCTCTCAATAGACGTGGTTCCGACGATGAGATCGATGACACCGATGAAGAGCTATTTTATCTTCAGAAGTGCCAGGCAAGAAAAACCCCCTTGTTCATTCCGATAAAATCCCACTCTCTCGCTCCTGCTCTATTTTACTACATTAGGACAACAATGATACAACTGTTATTTGCTGCGGTAGTTGAACCCCTTTATCCTTTGCATGACCTGTCATTGCCACAGTAAATAGATGAAACCCACTAGCATGAGTAGGAGTTGTTTGAGCCCTGATGTGCCTACTCATTCATGCTTGTTTGTTCATGCCTGCTATTTCTTAGAGTTGTGTCAGGTCTGATTCATCGGGGATGAATCGGAGGTGTGTGAACATGTCCTACTGTTGAGAGCTAAGTGTGTGAACACGATTTGGTAAAGGTAGCGGTGAGAGGCCATGTAGGAGTACATGGTGGGTTGTCTCATTGCAGCCGTCCTCAGGAACTGAGTTCTGTGTTTGTGATCCATGAACAGCTACTACCACTCATTGGGATCCTTAATTGACCCTCTCGGCTTCTTAATCACCCTTGTTCTCTGTCCAGGAGTTGCAACTAGTTTCTGGTGTTTGTAGGTAGTGTTAGTAGTCTACCAAGTGGCACCCGGTACAGGTGGGCTTGGGACAGACTAGGCACAGTGGCCCGGCGTACCAAGTGGCACCCGGATGGTGGACTTGGGAACCCTGCACACATCGTTTGGGGCCGTGAGCGACACCCCGGCCGGATCTCCTTGCGGATGGAACCCGAATAGGCGATAAACCTGGACGAGAGACTTGAGTGGTTAGGTAGGCCGTGGCCGACACCCTCGCTGGGCTTCTGCTTGAAGGTTGCCGAGTACATGTCGTGTAAACGGCGGTAAGTGGTGAGAGCGTGTGTGAAGAAGTACACCCCTGCAGGGTTAATATGATCTATTCGAATAGCCGTGTCCGCGGTAAAGGACTTCTGGGTTGCCTGTACAGTTCATAGACAAGTGAAAGTGGATACTCCAAAATACGCAAGATAGTGTGAGTGCTATGGATGGCGTTCTCGTAGGGAGACGGGAGCGGATCCATAGTGGTGTATTGATATGGTGAATATGTGGACTCGTGTGCGCCACCTCAACAGAGTTACTTGCAGTCGTAGTTCAGGTTAGCCACCGAGTCAAAGCTGGCTTGCTGCAGTTAAACTCCACCACCCCCTTTGTTGATAATGATGCATATGTAGTTAGATCTGATGTAAGTCTTGCCGGGTACATTTGTACTCACATTGCTTAATTTATGTTTTTGCAGAGAGACTTCAGTCTCGCTAGTAGTACCGCGTGGACTTCGACGTTTAGCTTGTTACCTCGGCTACGATCTTGTGCCCTCGGCAGGATCTGATAGACAGTCAGGCTTCTCAGCCTTTTTCTTGTGCATTCCACTAAATTTAAGAACTTATCTTTGCAGAAATAAGCAGACCACAATGCCTCTTGTCTGCGCACCTGTCCAAAAACCCGCCGTGCAGCCGTGCCAGCTAGTCCTCGGTCCATGGATGAACTGGTAGAAAGTGCATTCTGGACTAGGATGCAGTTGTTTTCGCTCGTCCCTGCACTGCAATCAGGAAGTAAAATGTACGAATCAGCTTCTTTTAGATTGCGTTGGTTATTCTACCTTAGTTACTACCAATGTAGGAATACCTTGAAGATGGGAGGCTAGACGACGGCTACGAGGTATAGCCATCTCATTTTGCGCAGTTGTACTAAAACTAAGGTTAACAACAGCATCCCTGTTTGCGAAAATGGGAGGTGCTTTTCGAAGATGGGAGGTGCTTTTGATTGCGCGGATAGAAACGATACAGAGACAGACATCCCTGTTTGCGAAAATATGAAATATGGTTATTTAAACAGTGACAGATATTTGCAGTGGTGTATGATTAACAACAGCATCTATTGTGTTATAATTGGCACTAGATTGACGGTATGAAGAGTCCTTAAGTAAGTAGCATCACATCACATCGACAATGCCACTAGATTAACATGCAGAACAATAGCATTAGTATTACTGTCATGAGAGTAGCACATGGTCAGTAAATGTGCAATCAAATTTGTGCAGTTCCACTGGGATGAAGCAATGTTAGCGGTGTGAGATTTAAGTGTAACTGCAAAAACACAATTCATGGGAAATAAAGCAAGACGGAAGCACTTCATAAAATGGTGGTGGCATTGCTTCAATTTATCGACGGTACTAGACCATTACTTATAGTGACATTAGGTGGCATTGCTTAATGCTTCATGTGATTTTACATTAACGGTAGCGATATGGGCGTAGGGACAGCAGGTATCTGCTACTTTCCCCCGTTTCCTGTTCGAACCAAGTCCTAGATTCATGCTACAACTTTCCCACTTTCTTCCCTATTTGAACCAACGTTTAGAGTTGACTGTATGAACTAGCTTTACCTCTAATAATAGTAGAAGTCTAGGTGGCTTTGGAACAGCGGACGGAAGTAGAAAAGGATCCACACAAATGGAGCTGGGGCAGTAGAGCAAGGCAGGTTTCGAAGGAATATATACCTGAGGGTCGTCGGCATGTTGCAAAGACGGTGTCGGGAGGCCGCATCTTGGCCACAATACCGCATGGAGGAAGAAGGGGTCGGAGGCCCTCCCGAATCGGCGCTCTCTCAGAGAGAAAGGCATGGCCGCCGATCGGGACACGCGGGCAGCCGTTGGTCTCCTCCCTCGGCACCGATGACAGCGTGAATGATGCACCTACAGCCCTGCCTCGGTCGAGGTTGTCCGGCCGGATTTGTGACCAGCCGTGAGCTGAGAGAGAGAGAGTGTGTCCACCTATGTCTTGCTTAGATCTAGAGAGCATGAGAGAGTGAACGAGAGGAACCCTAGTAAAGCAAGCGCTAAGGCTCCTGCTTTTATATATAGTGGAGTGATTTTGTTGTACCAGCTTCAAAAAATGCGCTCCTACGTGTACCCGCGAGTGGGTGTGAGAGAACTAGTGCATGCGTGCACCGCTTCTCTTCGTGAGAGTACAATATACTATGCCCAAAGAACGTTCGCCGCAACAGTAATAGTATAACTGTGTGACGTGTGAGCTAAAATAAAATGTGCACGACGTCTTTTGTTTTTTAGAAGTTCTGAGGGTGGGGTGTGAAGAGCACATATGTGCATGACGTCTACCTGCAGATAGACGGTGGGTGCGACGTGCGAGGCTGCAAGAGGACTCAGGAGAGTCATGACTCGTGAGGGTGCGTGTGTGTGAGAGAGAGGGGGGCACGTATCAATGCACTCCATGTGTCCGTAAATCATTATCCGACAAACGTTCGCCACAAGACTTTTCCTGATGAACACCGTAAGAACCGTAAGATCGGCATCCGACAGTGTCAGTTTTGCCATGTCATTTAATAGAACAACCACTCCTCCTACACACAAATCTTCCACGTGAGTGTTAGCAACTGCCGTATGCTCCCTCCGTTCTGAAATGCAGTGCATATAGCTTTATTGAAAATTCGAACCTCGCAAACTTTTACCGAGTTTCCGTGTAACAAATTGCACATGTAGAATACCTTGTATATATCATTTCATTCATCTTCGAGAGGTAACTATAAAGATGGGTGAGGAGTCTACAAAGAAATACCATCGTATCACCCGCGGCAATTTCAACCATCCTTTAGTGTCGAGGAATATCATAGGAACTCTATATGATATGATTTTTATAGGATTTTTTCCTTTAGAGCCAATTGGTTCATAGGAATAGATTCATATACTCCACATTTCAAAGGAAATAAACATGATATCATTTCTATAGCTTTAGAGCCACTTGGTTCATATAAATGGATTCCTATACTCCCTTAATTTCAAAGGAAAATAAACATTAGTGTATATTCAATACAAAAGTTCCTATGATATGAACCAAATTACATCTCTTTTCTAATCCCTCCTCATAGGAATTGAGATACATGTCATCTCTAGATACAATAGAAAAGTTCCTATGATGTGAACCAAATGACATCTCTTTTCCAATCCCTACTCATAGGAATTGAGATGCTCCATGTCATCTCTTTCCCTACAACTTCCATGTATACATCTTCTATTCCTAAATAGATACTACAACCCACTAGTAGCTTTTTTCCAAAACATGCAACTATGGCACAAGAACTATATAGTGTGCCAACAACTTTGAAAGATGGTCGCTGGATGAAGCTAATCCAACAGTGCAGAGATAGACTAATTCGAGCACTACTGGCCATTGGATATCATCAACATTCCACCAGATCTGCCACATGTACAATTTAGAAGACTCCATGGTTGAACTTAAGCATAATGCACAAACCTCAAAACACAAGCACTTCTCCTTTGTTCTAGAATCTTCTGTATCATAATTGATTATTTTTTCTAAATTAATTGCCATTATTTGTTTTTTACTTTATGATTTACAATGCACAACCCCATGAATCTTAACATTTTTATGAAACTAATTGATTTTGAATGAGATGAACTATAAGAACTAAACGAACATCTACATCATGCATATATGACTCAAAGCTTTATATGCTATAGTGTGTATTTATTCATAATTTGGTTTCGAAGTCTCATGCATTCAATACATGTGTACCTTACTAGTTTTGAGTAGAGTAGCAAATTTCACGCGGCCCTGGGTATATCAAAGTGCAGGGCCCATGCATCATTGCCTTTCGGTCGAACCTACATCCACAATTTTTTGTACGTACTATATCTCCACTGGTCCCCGAACCCAAAATGCTGCCTCGTTCCCGTAAAACCAACGGCCCACACATATTTAAGGCGTCAACTCGAACATGTTTACTATGACATGGCCCCGCATACCGTAGTACTCCTACAAACCCTACCGCCGCACTCATCGCCGGCTTTCTTCAAGAGGACGAGGGAGAAGCCGATTTGTAGTGGAGGCGCTTTCAAAAAAAGGATCTGTAGTGGACACCCCTACCCTAGGGTGCCCTAGGTAGCTGTCACACGCATTATTGTTTTCTCTTTTCTTTATGCTCTTGCGCCCTAGAGTGAAATTATTGTTGCTTCGTCCGTCCATCTTAATGCGGGAAAGGTGGGGCTTAGTGATTTGACCCCTCATCGCTCATTTTCTACTACTTCGGCGCTACGACCGGGGTGCCTTCAAGTCCAACCGCTGCTTCGAACTGTAATTTGGTGCATCGCACGTGGAACAAGACGATGGATGAGCCACTTGTCGGCCAAAGGGGTCCTGTTAAGTGTGTTGCCACTTCGTGTGCGGACTGACTGTGCTTGAGTTGCTACGCCAACACGACAGGAACAGCCTACCACTTGGTTTTGCTCCTTGGTGAATCCCGACTATATTGATCTAAAAATATATGTGCTGAACTACCCTCCCCGTCTCGGTTTTTTATTTGTAGGCATCTCGGTTTATAGGGCCTGCACGTAGTTCTAGGTCATCCATTTGACTAACTAAATATGAGTTACTATGTCACAAAAAGTATACCATTGGATTCTTAAGCGGATGTAGTTGTATTTAAAAGTCGAGGGCGGGGCTTTTCCTGCGCGGTAGGCGGGGCAGTTCCGCCTAGTCAGTTTGATAGAGACGAGAGAAGACGAGGGAGTAGGTTGCTGCAAACGTAGGGCTGTGTGATTTGACAGCGAGTTACTGCTGGATAGGTGGGGCCCAGTGATTTGACTTGCCATTATCATTTTAACTACGACGCTACAACCGGCTTGAGTCTCCCGATTCCTGACCACCTCCATACAGGTGCCTCTGCCAATGCTCTACCATGTAGTAGAGGCTGGCTCTTGCATGAGAGCCCACTTCTCCACTTTTTCCTTCCCTCTCTTTCCTCCACATATGCAAAAATGTCATGTAAAGTGCACTATTGTACTTACTTGCTCCTACAGGAGCTAAGCTTGCCACATAGGCATAAAGTCTGATGTGGCAAGTTAATCAAGAAGAGAGAGACTAGTTTGGTGACCCAAGGAAGAAACGGTGCTAAGCGCGTGTACCTAGGTGAAAAGACAATTTTGAGTCTATAGCTAATTAAATGAAGCAAACTTAGCAAAAAAACTAATAAGTACACCATTTCATTGGAAGAGGTCACTCCTTGGAAAATGCAATAAATACTAGTACTCCCTGTGTCCCATAATATAAGAATGTTTTTGGCACTACACTAGTGTCAAAAACGTTCTTATATTATGGGACGGAGGGAGTACGAAGAAAGAGATAGAGAGAAGTAAAAAAAATACACTTATAGCCAACCTTATAGCCAACCTTGTTTGTAGTATGAGTGACTAAGTGATGACTATGTATGACATGCCAACATCAGATAGCCTAACGCACCGTGTTAAATCTCCAAGGGCGTGACCGCGCGAGCGACGCGACGGTCGTGGTAGGCACGACCATGATACAGCCTGCTGGCAGCCCTTGGATCTGAGATCAAACGGTCCATGCTAAGTTGCTGAAAATTTGCGGAATAACCCTCTAGGATAGGATATTCACCCATAGGTCTAGAATAATGCCATGCAACCATTCGATCTCAGATCCAAGGGCTCTCAGAAGCCCATATCATGGGAGAATAGAAAGCCACTACCCTGCCATTCGCACGCTGGTAGTTCGCTCCTACTCATCCCCGCACGTCCTTCAATACTACGGCGGTTCGCTCCTAGTCGTCCCGTCCATTCACATTACAGCTGTTCCACTAATCCTAACCCTCCTCCCAAATCCATGGCGTCCCAAATCTCCACGATCGGCGGTGAGTACAAGGTTAGAACCATCGCCGACGATGAGTTCGACATCATCTACACCCGTTCTTCTTCGACGGTGAAAGGATGCCTTTCTCACTTCAGACGCATGTTCGAAAACTCAGATGATGAGTGGGTCGCTGGGCTAGATGTTTAGTGCACCACAGTCCTGGGACGAGAGAAGGATCTAAAGGATGAAGAGAGGAAGAAGCCCGCCGTGATCCAGGTTTGCGTACAGAAAGTTTGCTTGGTCTACCACATATGCCATGCCGACGTTGAGTGCCAGGATTTTAAGAACTTCCTCAAGGACAAAACAGTGAAATTCGTTACTGTAGACTTTAAGAACGACAAAGAAGTCCTGGGTCGGATAGTCCTCGTTGTAGGCAACCCCTTCGACCTCCAGAAGAATCGGCTGCTGCCCTCTCATCAGCCTTCAATGCTGACCCTGGCAGGAGCCATGGTTCATCCTTCGTACTGTAAACTAGAGAAATCTCATTACACGTTTCATCCTCATGCATGGCAGTGGAATGTACTACAAGGGTTGGATGAAGAGCAAGAGCCAAGTGTGCGGTTCAAGCAAAGAAGTATCGACCAAGAGGAAGAGGGACAAGGACGAAATCAAGGACGTGGACGAGGACTCCGAGTGAGTAAGGTGTCAGTATCGTTGCTCATGGTGGTTCTAATGCAGTGTCTACCGGATTAGTTGCATAGTTTAATTTCAGGTGTGCTTAGTTTAATTTGAGGGGTGTGTTGTGCTGAGCCCCCAGCAGAACTATGTTATGTTTCTTCTTGTTACTTTAACTCTTCAGTATGTACATACTACTAGTATTTCTTTAGAATTTAGCACCCCAATTAAGCATGTACTAGATTTTTAAATAGTACTATATGCATAATTTGGCGACGAGCGCTCTCTATATGTACCACCTTTTTTCTAATTTCAATTTTTGCTCCATGGCGCAATCCATCGATAGTACTACTGTACAAAAGTATACATTTTTTAAAAGGCTAGGGTACTGTTCATCACATATATAGCCATTTAAATTCTCAACCTAGAACGACGTACATGCCATGTAGTAAACCGATACAGAGAAAGTATAGTAAAAATGAGGTGATTTTACAGAGCGATCAGCGGGGGAGCATGGCTTGTCATGCAGTCCCACGTGTCATGATGTACCAAGGCGTTGCGCGTGTCCCTCTTGAGGGAGAAGCAATACTACGTGGTTTGGGATGATGGCGAACCGAAGTGTGAAATAATGGTTGCTTCGTCCGTCTGGGAAGGTGCGGCATTGTGATTTGACGTCTCATTGCTCATTACTACTAGTGGGCCGGTACGAGTGGGGTGCGTCCCCCTGCTGGCCTGTATTGTTATTTGGTGCTTGACATGCCGACCCGGTTGCTATATGTCCCACATGTCGGTGACAGGAAGCACATAATTCATTAAAGGGAGCGTCGACGGAGGAGTATACTACAGAATTCATGAAAGGGAGCGACCTAGTTTTGGAAAAATAAGTTTTTACGGAGTACGTACCCATTAGGGTTTATAGGGCTCATCTAAAAAACATTCGTTTTTCCGTTTGATAAGTCTCAATTCTAGTATACTAGTAGTAGTACCATTACATGTTGGATTTCGAGGTGCATTAGATCACCCGACGCAAGCAGTGTCAAGAGGAAATTAACCAATGCATGTAGAAGTTCATGGAAATTTAGTGGTCATTCAGGGCATCCACAATGTGAGTATTTGGCGCCTCTAAGGCTGCCTCTAGGCCCATGAACACTGCCTCTATGCACTGCATCACCCGCCTCTAGGATAAAAATTCTTGGAGACGCCTCTATGCTAAGCGCCGGCCTCCAATGCTTTGTGCTGAATAAAATATTCTGATGTCCCCACTGTCAGTCAGTTAGGTGCTGAAGGGACCAATGGGTTGGTTGATAAATGCATCATATTTAATTGAATTTTGGGCCCGGCTTTGTCTATAACGGTAGAGGCTGCACACTGTGGAGTTTTCATCTATGGTTAGAGGTAGACCCGTGGGTCCCAGTTTAGAGGCAAGGTTGCCTCCAAACACTGGAGATGCTCTCATGCATTCGTTCTAATTAATGCCTCGGTAAACATAACTTCTTGAGAAAAACGAGCGTACTAATTACTTGTCTAAACTACGAAATTAATTCGACCACTAACCGTCTACCTTGGTTGGAGAGATTTTGAAATTGAGCCATAAACTGGAAAGGAGGAAGTAGTAACTTTTGTCTCGATTACTATTTGTGGCCTTGTATAGATGCAAAATGTATTTTTTTACAGTGGCCTTGTATAAGTAAATGGAGGGAGTACTAACCAAGGTACGTAGTAGGGACGAGGAGTAAACGGAGGGAGTAGTAAAATTTTCTCCTCATGCTGCGAGCCACCGCGCGCGTGGCCGAGGGAGTGGGCGTAAGGCGTACAGTAGTAGGAGTACTACTACTACTACTCAAAGCAAGCTTCACTTCATCCTGCAAGCCACCGCGCCCATGGGCGGGGGAGACGGCGTACTAAGCAAGCTTCTCCTTGTTCTGCGAGTTGACGGGAGACATCAAAAGTACTCCAGTGTATAGAGCCTTGCCTCTAAGGTAGGCCCCACATGGTTTGCCTCTTTTTTTTAACATAACACGTCAAGTCGCAATTTGTTTGTTCACCCGTGGTAGACGATCCTCCCTCCACCAAGTGGACAACCAGTACACGTGTCAAATTGCCATGTGGGCTGCCTTTTTTGTACAGTAATGAGCTCCACCGTGTACCCACGCGGGTGTGGTTGGGAAAGAGACGGGAGTACGTGCGCCGTGCTTGCACCTCTTCTCTTCGCGCACGTCCCCCACTTACGTGGGTGTGTGTGAGAGATACACAAACCTAGACATAATGTGCCGTCCATCCCCATGCCTCCGCCTAGCCCGACAACCAGTCACCACCACGCCCCACTCCTCCTCACCTTATCTCTCATCTTTCTCCCTCCATTTTTATATACAAGGGGCCACTATCAAAATTACAATTTGTAGATATACAAGGCCACTAACACTAATCGATCCAATATTAATGGTGTTTGCCTCGTGGTACTAGCAAAGGAGGACATTAATTATCCCTTGCATGCATGCAGGAGTTTGTAAAAAATACATCTTGATGTTCTATGCAATGCACGGGCATCTTGCTAGTCCATGAAAACAACAGATGGCAAAATTCCACGGCGAACGAGGGATTTGAATCTGTTGGGAGGGGCTGTTTGGATCTTGCCCGAGGTAGCCAAAATATTGGCGACCCTTTTGTCCACCGGTGCCTTTGCTACCGATGAACGAGGAATGGCTCGGGTGCTCATGTTGTCATGCATCCTCCGGCGTGCATGTTGGAGACGAGCTCGCATGAGCTGTGTTTTTTTTGTCCCACAACGCCGCCCGAGCCGCCCGCAGATAGACTGGCGACCCGCAAATTATGCCATCCAACTGTAGCCGCACACATTATGACAGCAACTCAAGCAACCGGACAAAATTCACGCAAACACGTAGACAAACTGATATTTCATATAAACAATGACGGAAATCATATAACATACCGGATTTTCATACAAACATGACAGATTTCATGACATTCAAATGAACTACGCGGGGATAGTTCTGGATAGCACATGTATATAATACCTGGCCTAAATGGTCGCCCGCCGATCGATTTGTGTTCCTCATGTCCGACAGCAAGATCATCGGACTGCCGGGGCCCCGAGGGTATATGCTTCAGCGCAAAGGATGGCTCGCTTCCCCACTGCCCAACTGATATCATTGGCTGGTGCCAAAGATGATGGTGGCTGGCACCGGTTCGAGTTAATCACCGGCTACTACTTTGCCATGGCCGACACCGGCTCGAGTTCATCCTAACATTCCTCTCTTCCGTGGAGCCCATGCGGGGTCGACGAAGGTCCTCGCAACAAAAGGATCCGGCAAAACACCTGTTGTGTACACCGGCGTTGCCTCCGCGGTGGCCTTCATGGGACCAAGCGGCGACGGCCTCCCGTGTTCTACTTCTCCTCAATGATGGTGGCGGACGCAGAGGCGCTGGCCACCGACTCGTCGCTCTCCGTGCACCCGGCTTCTGTCGCTGCTTGCATGGCGCGGCCGCTGGCATGGGAGTCTCAGCCACAGAAACGGGAGACATGGTATGAGGCGGTAGCGTGGACGGCAGCAACGACGCCCGTGCGCCACTCCTCGTCGAGCTGGCCTGGAGCGGCAAGTTGCTGAACCGCATGCCAGCTTGGGGCAACAACTGGCTCCATCGGGCGAGGGGAGGGAGGTGGATCAGCGAGCTGCATAGCTCGTATTCGGCAGGCTACCCAGCCGGCTTGGATGCGGAATAACTACTCTTCGTAAGCCATTGTAAGAGTGGACAAAATGGTGGAGGAGATAGGGGAGCGGCGGAGGTGTGTGATTCTTGGTCGGTGTTTGGCCTCGCTTAAATAGGAGATTAAATAGACGGCGGACAGGAGGAGCTCGCCGGCATTGCGTTTAATGCCGGCCCGGTCAAGAACGGACGTAGGTCCAGAGTGGGTTTCTCGGCTTCCACACGGGCGGGTTTCATGGAGGCGTTTGAATGCGGCACGGAGGCGTGTTCAGCCGAGCATGTAGCGAGTGGCGCCCTCGACTCTGACCTAGGACACTACGCCATTCTTTCACTGACGTGTGGGCTCTTTGGGTGCATGGCCTGCATGTCAGTAACCCAATGCAGGCAGCGCACAGTAGAGGAACCTTTGGTGGGCCAGGGCGGTCAGAAGCAGGCATTTCGTAAACCGATGATTGTTCGTTGAGTGTGACGTCATATTTTCATGTAGATAAGCCTACAATGTTGATAGCCGGTTCGATACGTTGTGATTCATAAAGACCGCTGCAAACATCAATGTTCTGTTTATCACAGATAAGATTGATTAATACCCGTAACAATCCATGTCCTTAACAAAGGGTGCATGCACGTATAGGTTGAGCGTGTGTCTTGCGTCGTGTGATGTGTGCATGCAGACGTGCGAATGTTGCGTGCGTGCAAGGGTATGTTTTAGTGTTGCATGCATGGGTGCGTATGTGCGTGTGTTCGTGAGTGCATGTGTACGTGTCATTGTTGCACGCCAGCATGCGTACGTGTGTACGTTATGTGTATGTGTCAGTGTTGCACGCCTGCATGCATGCGTCTCTTGCGTGCGTGCATGTGTACGTGCGAGGTGAGGCTACACGTCAGTCGACTGACTTTTTCATCTCTGGTCATTAGATTTTCCAGCCGTTGGATATGAAATCAAGGGCCTCCAGTTTATCATCAAACACCCCCCCTGAGCCGCCAACCACCACCGGCCGAACCGCCAGCCCTTGCCGCCTGCGGCCGGCCCGTGCCGCCACGCTGCCCCGCCCTCCCCGAAACCACTCCCCACCGTCGGTCCGCCACTGCACCGGCCATCCCTCTAGCCCCCCCCCCCCCCACGTCGAGCTTTTTCTCCGGCGATCCCCACCCCACCGCCCAATCAATGCCCCCCAACCGCCAGCGTCTGCCAACCAGAGGTCTCACGACTTCGAATACCCACCGACCACTAATTTATTACCATTTTTGTCCTTCATATATGCGCTGACGAGTGGGCCCTATGGTAATGTGCGCTGCTGAATGTGGACCATTTGACTAGTCAATTGATCGTGTTATCAACAAATTACAGAGTTGTATGGTGAGCCAGTGACCATATGATCATCCTAAAATGTACTCCTATTTTATTAACACAGTACAGACTCAAACTACCATTCCTTTCTTTCATATACAGGCTGACAGGTGGGCCCCACGGTTTCGCGCCCCGATGGTGCAACACTAGTTGCACCGCGTGGAACGTTTGACTGGTCAATTGATTGTGTCATCAGCAAAATGCGGAGTTGTACGGGTGAGCTAGTGACCATATAATCATGACATGTATTTGTTTAACACGGTACAGACGCAAGGGCTCATATATACGTGCAAGCACTCGCCGCTATAAGCGCACACACACAAACCCTACCCCTATGAGCACCTTCGAGAGAGTGGGCCAACATATATGATCTTGAGATTTTACGAAGTCACCATAGGTGCCTCATAGTCGAGTGGAACATCTCCTCCCACTGAACGTACATCGCTGGAAAATACTGAAATTAACACAAGATAAATGCGAGCACCGGGACTTTAACCTTGGTGGGCTCGAGAAACCACTGTCTTCCTAACCACCCAACCACATGTTTGTTAGCACGTCAAAATGTATGTGGTGACCGTGATGAGCTTATTCTGAAGTCCAGTGACCATATCGTGCTTTCGCTTCAAATACAATGACCGTAAGTGTCGTCAACAAAATACAAAGCACGCATCAAATGCAAAGTCCGTTAGTGTCATCAACAAAATATGGAGACATATCGTGAGCTAGATACCGTTGTACTATTGTATATGCTTATTTTCTTAGCGGCCGATTGCGTGTGTGGTGTGGTGGGCACATCATTTCTAGTTATGGTGGATCAACATGAAGACTCATGGGTCGGTTCCATCCTGCACCACATATAGGTTGGACCAAGATGTGTTATACGAAGACCCATGTGGAGGACTCGGCGTACAACACGAAGCTACCAGAGTCGCGGAGGACTCTATCCCCACTGGTGATAAGCCGACTATATATGATTTGTAACCATAGGCCCCTAGTATGTTTTACAAGCTTGGCGGCTAGTTCGTCGATAGTATACACACATGCACAATGCCTGGTATTCACGTGTACTTTGTACACACCCCTATCACTAATATACAGTACCAGGAGTAGTCTCCTTCTTCAACTGCAAGGGTCCGATCCGAACTAGGGTAAAACTTTGCCTCGTATTACCATCCAGCCTAACAGCCAGGGATATCCTACCGAATGATATGATGAAATCATATCTGCCAACTACTAAGAGAGAGGTGTGTCAGGGGGGCAATGTGTGCGAGAGAGGCCTAAAGATAATTTTCATGCGGGAGACACGTAGGCACATACATGTGCCTATAGAGGGATAGTAGAGACCGTGCGTGTGTATATATGCATGTGAGAGAAATAGTGTTTTCCAACTGAGATTAGTGAAAAGAGTGGTACATAGTAGTCAGAAAGAGAGAGAAAGAAACAGAGAGAGCATGTGCGTGAGACACCCAGACACCCCGAGAGAGATTGTGAGCATGTGTGAAAGAGAAATGCCGATGCATATAAAGTGTGTGCACTTATGCGTTAGATAGAGAGATATATAACACGTTTGTGAGAATGGGCCGATGCATAGTGCATCTACGTGTAAAAGGAGGTTCTACGCATTAAATTAAAATATAAATGTCATTATTATTTTTGGATGAGATCATGAATTTTGCAAATTGCGTATGGACGAAAATCGGTCTATCTGACACCCATACTCTATTGAATACTAGCATGTGCATGTGTTTATTTCATATTATCGATCCATAGACTGAGAGCGGTTTGAAATACAGGCAATTGATGCTTTTGCAATTCATATATAAACATTAATTAGTGCACTCCATGTTGTTAGTGTGAAGCACTTTATACATTTGTCACTTGCATGGATACATTCCAAATTGCTAGCTACGAAATAGAATACATGTTGAATTCAACATAAAAGGGGTTTTGAAGATTCGAATTCATAGGAAGTGCATTCATCTATTTGAACCCGAGATAATGGCATTTGTAAATCAGATGTAAAAGGGGGCACCAATCTTTGTTGTGAGTTTGAACATGCTATATATATTCGTACGCATATCTAACTTTTTTTTGCAACCAAGGAGATTATATCTGGAACCATGCATGAACTGAGGTAAGTTGCATATTTTTTAATATATACTCGTGTACAATGTATATTCAAATGTACCCCATCCATTCCAAAATAATCGTAGCTTTAGGATTTTCAAGAGTAAAGATTTGTGAAGTTTGACAAATCCTGAAAGTTCAATTCACTGGTAGAAAAAGAGGCTTCCGTCCAGCCCCATTAGTCGCGAAACTGTAGGAACCACGACTAATGAAGTCTTTAGTCGCGGTTCGACAGACGAACCGCGACCAAAGGCCTGGGCCCAGGGCGCTCGGTGGCCAGCTGGTGCACGTGAGGGGCTTTAGTCGCGGTTGGCCAGGCCAACCGCGACTAAAGGTGCCCAAAGGCCTTTAGTCACGGTTGGCCAGGCCAACCGCGACTAAAGCTCCTCCCCTATATATACTAGTTCAGCACGCTCACTTAGCCATTTGGTGCCACTTCTCTTCACAAGCTTCACAAGGGGGTGTAGGTTTGCTTTTGGTTCCTCTTATGCACACAAGGTGTTTGATGAAATGCCCCAAGAGGGTGAAACAAACATGATATGAAGTGTTGGAGCCACACTTGAGGTTCCTCATTTATTTTTTCTCCTCGATCGCGGTTAGCAACTTGAACCTTTCATGCATGTGTGTCATTGATAAAATATGCATGTGTGTTGTTCATTGTTTAATTTCTATTGTTTATAGCTAGTTAGTTTAACAAATGCATGATGGTTAATTATATATTTTATATTATAATAATGCAGATGAATCGGCAATGGATGTACGGTAACCGACTCTCCCGCGAGTTCACTACGGGTTTGAAAGATTTCCTCGTAGTGGCTAATGCGAACAAGCAGAAGGGTTTTGTTATCTGTCCATGTGTTGAATGTAAGAATCAGAAGGGTTACTCTTCCTCAAGAGAAGTTCACCTGCACCTGCTTCGGCACGGTTTCATGCCAAGCTATAATTGTTGGACCAAGCATGGAGAAAGAGGGGTTATAATGGAAGAAGATGAAGAAGGGGATGATTTCATCGATGAAAGCTATCTTGCTCATTTCGGTGATACTTTCATGGAGGATGCTGAAGGTGAAGGGGAAGGTGAAGGGGAAGGTGAAGGTGAAGAAGAGGCACGTGATGAGACCGTTGATGATCTTGGTCGGACCATTGCTGATGCACGGAGACGCTGCGAAACTAAAAAGGAGAGGGAGAATTTGGATCGCATGTTAGAGGATCACAGAAAGTCGTTGTACCCCGGATGCGATGATGGCCTGAAAAAGCTGGGCTGCACACTGGATTTGCTGAAATGGAAGGCACAGGCAGGTGTAGCTGACTCGGCATTTGAAAACTTGCTGAAAATGTTGAAGAATATGTTTCCAAAGAATAACGAGTTGCCCGCCAGTACGTACGAAGCAAAGAAGGTTGTCTGCCCTCTAGGTTAAGAGGTTCTGAAGATACATGCATGCATCAACGACTGCATCCTCTACCGCGGTGAATACGAGAATTTGAATGAATGCCCGGTATGCATTGTATTGCGTTATAAGATCAGAGGCGATGACCCTGGTGACGATGTTGAGGGCGAGAAACCCAGGAAGAGGGTTCCCGCCAAGGTGATGTGGTATGCTCCTATAATACCACGGTTGAAACGTCTGTTCAGGAACAAAGAGCATGCCAAGTTGTTGCGATGGCACAAAGAGGACCGTAAGTCGGACGGGGAGTTGAGACACACCGCAGATGGAACGCAATGGAGAAAGATCGACAGAGAGTTCAAAGATTTTGCAGCTGACGCAAGGAACATAAGATTTGGTCTAAGTACAGATGGCATGAATCCTTTTGGCGAGCAGAGCTCCAGCCATAGCACCTGGCCCTTGACTCTATGCATCTATAACCTTCCTCCTTGGTTGTGCATGAAGCGGAAGTTCATTATGATGCCAGTGCTCATCCAAGGTCCGAAGTAACCCGGCAACGACATCGATGTGTACCTAAGGCCATTAGTTGATGAACTTTTACAGCTGTGGGGCAGACCTGGTGTCCGTGTGTGGGATGAGCACAAAAAAGAGGAATTTAACCTACGAGCGTTGCTTTTGTAATCATCAACGATTGGCCTGCTCTTAGTAACCTTTCGGGACTGTCAAATAAGGGATACAATGCATGCACGCACTGCTTACATGAGACTGAAAGTGTACATTTGCCAAATTGTAAGAAGAACGTGTACCTTGGGCATCGTCGATTTCTTCCGAAAATTCATCCAGTAAGAAAGAAAGGCAAGCATTACAACGACAAGGCAGATCACCGGCCGAAGCCTGCGGAACGCACTGGTGCTGAGGTATTTGATATCGTCAAGGATTTGAAAGTCATCTTTGGAAAGGGTCCTGGCGGACAATCAGTTCCGAAGGGAGCTGACGGGCACGCAGCCATGTGGAAGAAGAAATCTATATTCTGGGAGCTAGAATATTGGAAAGTCCTAGAAGTCCGCTCTGCAATCGACGTGATGCACGTTACGAAGAATATTTGCGTGAACCTCCTAAGCTTCTTGGGCGTGTATGGGAAGACAAATGATACAAAGGAAGCATGGCAGGACCAGCAACGTTTGAAAGACCCTGATGACCGGCATCCGGAATGGTTTCAAGGTCGTGCCAGCTACGCTCTGACCAAAGAAGAGAAGGTCATCTTTTTTAAATGCCTGAGCAGTATGAAGGTCCCGTCTGGATTCTCGTCCAATATAAAGGGAATAATAAACATGGCGGAGAAAAAGTTCCAAAACCTGAAGTCTCACGACTGCCACGTGATTATGACGCAATTGCTTCCAATTGCTTTGAGGGGGCTCCTGCCGGAAAATGTTCGAGTAGCCATTGTGAAGCTATGTGCATTCCTCAATGCAATCTCTCAGAAGGTAATCAATCCAGAAGTTCTACCACGGTTACAGAACGATGTGATCCAATGTCTTGTCAGTTTCGAGTTGGTGTTCCCCCCATCCTTCTTCAATATTATGACGCACCTCTTGGTTCCCCTAGTCGAAGAGATTTTCATTCTCGGTCCTGTATTTCTACACAATATGTTCCCCTTCGAGAGGTTCATGGGAGTATTAAAGAAATATGTTCGTAACCGTGCTAGGCCAGAAGGAAGCATCGCCAAGGGCTATGGAAATGAGGAGGTAATTGAGTTTTGTGTTGACTTTGTTCCTGACCTTAAGCCGATTGGTCTTCCTCGATCGCGGCACGAGGGGAGACTAAGTGGAAAAGGCACGATCGGAAGGAAATCAACGATATGTATGGACGGCCATTCTCTGACTGAAGCACACCACACTGTACTGACCAATTCCAGCTTGGTGGCTCCGTACTTTGAGAAACACAAGAATATTTTACGCTCGGACAACCCGGGGAAGCCTGAATCCTGGATTAGGAAGGCCCACATGGAGACTTTCGGCAGTTGGTTGAGAAAACATTTAATGAATGACAATGATGTTGTAGATCAGCTGTACATGTTGGCCAAGACACCATCTTCGACTATAACGACTTTCCAAGGGTACGAGATAAATGGGAATACATTTTACACGATCGCCCAAGATAAAAAGAGCACCAACCAAAACAGTGGTGTCCGCTTTGATGCAGCAACCGAGAATGGGCAAAAGGTCACATATTATGGTTACATAGAGGAGATATGGGAACTTGACTATGGACCCTCCTTTAAGGTCCCTTTGTTCCGGTGCAAATGGTTCAAGCTAACAGGAGGTGGGGTAAAGGTGGACCAGCAATACGGAATGACAATGGTGGATTTCAACAATCTTGGTTACCTTGACGAACCAGTCGTCCTAGCGAAAGATGTCGCTCAGGTTTTCTATGTGAAGGACATGAGTAGCAAACCGAGGAAACGGAAAGATAAGAAAACGATCAGTACATCATGCGATGATCCAAAGCGCCACATTGTTCTTTCAGGGAAAAGAAACATCGTGGGAGTGGAGGACAAGACAGACATGTCAGAAGATTATAATATGTTTGCTGAAATTCCGCCCTTCAAAGTGAACACCGACCCAAGCATTAAGTTAAATGATGAGGATGCTCCATGGATACGGCACAATTGTAAGCAAGCAGGGACACAAGGGAAGAAATGATGTGTAATAATTTATTGTACCAAACTTTGTTGAATGGATCATGTGAATTATATTACCCGTGATGTGTTTGGTGTCCATTTTCGAATGATTCGAGATACCACTGATGATACATGAAATTTGGAGTTATTTAGTCATACTCCTGCCTAGGCGTATAATATGCATACTCGTAGTCTTCATAGCCGCCGCCGTTGTACTGGTAGTCGTCGCCTTCTAAGTTGCCGCCGTCGTCGTCGCTGCTGTCGTCGCTGTCGTACTCCTGCCTAGGCGTATAAAATTTTGAATTGAATTAGTTTTATTTTTCTGATTTTTTTGATATATTATTTGTATTTTTAACATTTTGAATTGAATTAGTTTTATTTTTCTTAATTTTTTGATATATTATTTGTATTTTTAGAATTTTGAATTGAATTAGTTTTATTTTTCTGAATATTTTGATATAATATTTGTGTTTTTAACATATTGAATTGAATTAGTTTTATTTTTCTGAATTTTTTGATATATTATTTGTATTTTTAACATTTTGAATTGAATTGGTTTTATTTTTCTGAATTTTTTGATATAATATTTGTGTTTTTAACATGTTGAATTGAATTAGTTTTATTTTTCTGAATTTTTTGATATATTATTTGTATTTTTAACATTTTGAATTGAATTAGTTTTATTTTTCTTAATTTTTTGATATATTATTTGTATTTTTAGAATTTTGAATTGAATTAGTTTTATTTTCCTGAATTTTTTGATATAATATTTGTGGTTTTAACATATTGAAATGAATTAGTTTTATTTTTCTGAATTTTTTGATATATTATTTGTATTTTTAAGATTTTGAAAAAGAAAAAGTATTTTGAAAAATACCTTTAGTCGCGGTTGGCCTGGCCAACCGCGACTAAAGGTCGTTGCGCGCGGGAACGCAAAAACCCGCCAAAAAACCCTTTAGTCGCGGTTGGTCTGGCCATCCGCGACTAAAGGTTACCCTTTAGTCGCGGTTGGTCTGGCCAACCGTGACTAAAGGGGGGGGGCTATAAATACAAGGGCCCGAACCCTTTCTCGTCTTATCCGATTCAACACCGCGCCGAAGGCCTGCCGCCGTCGCCCTCGCCCTCGACGCCGCCCGCCGTCGCCCTCGCCCTCGACGCCGCCCGCCGTCGCCCTCGACGCCGCCCGCCGTCGCCCTCGCCCTCGACACCGCCCGCCGTCGCCCGCCGTATGTTTGCACACCGCGCCCCGCCCCGGCCCACGCGCGCCGCCCCCTCTCGCCCACACGTATGGCGCCGCCGGCCGTCACCGGCATCCCTCGCCCACCGCACGCGCCGCCTCGCTCGCCCGCCCTCAACGCCGCCAGCCGACCTCGGTACTGCCGCGCATGCACGGGCCACCGGTCTCAGACAGAGAGCGAGATCGTGGAGAGAGAGAGGGGCGCCGCGGGCCACCGGAATTTTTTCTTTTTTTTTTTGTTCTTTTTAATTTTAACTAGTTAATTAGTTTAACAAAAACGGTAAAATAACTTAAAACTTGATAATTAACAAAAAAAACCGTAAAATTTGATAATTAACAAAAAAACGTATATAAAACTTGATAATTAACAACAAAAAAGTAAAACTTGATAATCAATATATACAACGACACCGCGCGTCAATGTACAACGATCCCGCTTTAAAAAATGTACACGACCCCGCGCATATACGGAGAGGGGGCGGCGAGGGGGGCGGCGATGCGCGCGGTGTTTTTTTTTTGGGGTCGAGAGGGGGCGGCGAGGGTTATACATGTGTGTTGTCCTCGCCTCCCTCTCCGTGACGCCGTCGTCTGCCGCCCCGTCTCGCGCTCTACCGCGACACCCTCTCCCACCCCTTCCTCGCCCCCTCCTTTTGCCACCGCCCTTTCACCACCGCCACCGCCACCGCCCCCCTTCTTCACTTAATTAATTTGTTTTTACTACATGTTTTCAGGACTGACATAATGGCGGACGATAGAGCTGACCCGATTATGGACAACTATGATCCGGACGGTGAAGCACATATGTTCGGCATCATAAACGGCGATATTCTATATGTGCCGACCGGACAAGAAGAAGATGATATCTCTTCTTATCTGAACCTTGACGGTGAAGATGAAGGGCGCCGTCAGCAAGATGATGCCGAACAAACGTCGATAAACGACGATCTTCAAATGGAAGTAGCAACCACCTCCGGCGCCGAGGTATATATATACATTGAGCCTCTGGTGATACAAACTAACTGATTTGAATAAATATGTGTGTACTAACGCGCGCGACTCTCTTTCTTATTTTAGCCCTCGGCCGGATCGTCGAAACAATCGAGTACGTCGTCAAAGCGTGGCGCAACCAAGACGATGAAACAAGGAGAAACATGCACCATCGAGGTTGTCGACAGTGCAACCGGCAGGCCGCTGGAGCCCCGCAAGAACGCCACCAAGTTTGTCAACCAATGCAGAGCCATTGTTAGAGACAACGTCTCGATCACCGTCCAGGAGTGGAATAAGCCAAAGAAGGCACGAATTGCTGGTTTCACTTTTGTCGATAAGAGAACAAAAAAAGATTGCTTCAAGAAGCTTATGGAACATTTCGTTCTACCTCCGAATACAACAAATTCGATGAGGAGGGTAACAAGATTGAGGAAAACAAGGAGAGGAGGAGGCTAGTCAAACAGTTCGCTCTTCATAAGATGGCCGACGCATTCCGGAAATTCAAGCAAAATCTAGCCCATGACTTTGTCAAGCAGAACAAGACTCCGGATTTCAAAGGACAATATGAGAAACTGAAACATGATTGGCCAGAATTTGTGAAGCAAAAGAAATCGGAGCAGTTCATTCAAATATCGAAAAAAATAAGGAAAATGCGGCTAAGAAGGAGTACAATCATATTATGGGGCCAGGAGGGTATCGCCTTTGGGAGCCTAGGTGGGAGAAGATGGAGAACGAGCTGAGGGCGCGAGGAATCCGTCCAGGTACGGAGGGATGGGACCCAAGGGCCAAAAGCTGGTGGTACGGGCATGGGGGAACGCTGAACCCGGAGACAGGGGAGTGTGTTTACCGGGGCAAAATAATTAAACCCACCCAAGCCCTTATTGACGCAATGAGGGATGCTCAAGAGGGGAAGATCAAGTTCAACAGAGAGAACGACGCGCTGACAAAAGCCCTCGGGAATCCTGAACACGGAGGACGTGTACGAGGCATGGGGCACATTCCGTGGAAAATAGGGTTCCCCCAGAACGATGACCCGTACGGTTACAGAAGCCGGAAGAGAAAGATGGATCGGGAAGCAGATGTTGTGGCGCGGTTGGCATCGGAAATGGATGTGATGAAGAAAACCGTGAGTGTACTAGTAGCCGAAAGAGATGCAGCTCGGGCGCAGCATGAAGATCATCCAGCGGATCTCAGAAGCCAGCAGCGGAGAAGCAGTGTGGCTTCCACGGAGGCCCCACCGGCTGGTGCAGATGCACCGACGATCGAAATTACTGCACCGGAGCCTCTGGTGGTCGAAATTACTGCACCGGAGCCTCTAGTGGTCGAAATTACTGCACCGGAGCCTCCTCGCTACCCCGTGGACGATATAAAGGAGATGAAAGAATGTCATCTGTATTATCCTATCGGGAACATGTCCATGAAGGTAGCCATCGGCAGTGCTTTACCATGTTTACCTGGAGCACTCCACCACAACAACCCCATTCAAGATGGCTATGCTCGTGTCACGGTGGAGGACATAGTCCAAGGGTTTGAGGACCTGGAGATTGACATTGCTACACCTGAAGGGGAGAAAAGACTTGGAGATGTCAAGCGCCATTTCATTCTATGGCAAAAGAAGTTTATCAAGTTTCCAGGCGAGGCGCCAAGGACAACAAGTCCACCCCCCTACGGTGGTGGCGGTTCACCTACACCTCCGTCACGTCAGCCGACGCCCCCCAGTCCACAACGTCCGGCGGGTGATCAGACGCCGCCCCCCAGTCCTCGTCCGGCGGGTGATCAGACGCCGCCCCCCAATCCACCTCAGGCAAAGAAGCAGAAGCAGTCCTGGATTATTAACCCGGACCCTTATGTACCTAAGACCACAAAGGTACCGGAGCCATCACTGAAGCCTCTCCCCACAAGGCCTTGGGAACGTAGTGCCGAGGAAACTGCCGCGGCCGCGGCTGCTGATCATGAGAAATGGAAGGCGGACTGCAAGAAGAAAAGAGAGCCCGAGCCCAAGCCAGTATTTTCTGATGAGCAAAAGAAGTGGGCTAAGTCATTTTTGAGCACACCGTCCCAAGCCGCGAAGAATCTGCCTGACGACTATGCACGTGAACTTCGTAGGCAGGCACTCATGTTGAAGGAGAAGAAAGAGCGGGCGGAGAACCAGGAGAACAAAGCCTTGGAGGAGGCCGAGAAAACGGAATTAGAAAGTAAAAAAAGCGGGAAACGAGTTGCCCAGCTCGGGGAACAAAGTAAACAATCGATTGCCCCGCTTATAGTGAAAGCCGCCGGTCCGGATGACCCCGATATCATAGCAGTTGCGGCAGCACATGGATTGACTGTAACGAGTGCCAGAGAACAAGCGGCCAACTTAGGTATTACTCTTCGTGAACTGTTAGGCCTTGATGAGGCGCCAGTGAAGGAGGTAGTAATTACATATGTGAAGAATGGGCCTCTCGTCGAGCCTGCGCAGGAAGAGGATCTACCTCCACAAATGAAAGGTCTGCTGAAATGGTACAAGGGTTACATAAAAAATAAAAACGCCAAAGAATATATTTATGCGGAAGTTAGATATGAGCATCACTTCAAACATTACTATGTACAAATTCATCTGAGTGAATTGTTCCAGCTTTTCAATCTGCGCGAGCTCGACAAATCTATCATCAGTTGCTACGTTCTGTAAGTGATTTATTTCTACCCCATCTCGTTCATATTGCCTGCACTATATATATGTCCTAACTATATTGTTGTGTCCGCTATTATACATGCAGAATGAAGATTAAGGAATGCAGAGTAAGGAACATCCATGATGTTGGGTTCATTGACCCACACATCGTTAATGGATATGTGTTGGAGCATCACCCCGCCGACATGGAGGCAGACCTGTGGCAGTTTCTTACAAAGCAGGAACTCAAAAGTGATATTCTATTTCCTTACCATTTTGGGTGAGTGTTTCTGTCTTGAGCACATTCTCTTTTGTTTACTCCATGCATGGTATGTGGCCGGCTAATCGATGAGTTATGCATGACGTACTGTGCATGTATCGTGTCCGCAGGTTCCACTGGATTCTGCTAGTAATTAAAGTTGACACCTCAGAATGTCTCGTCCACGACTCTCTGAATAAGGATCCAAAGCTTTGGGGCGGCATGAGAAGAATGCTGCAGAAGTAATTATTTTCATTCATTTGCGCTCTATATCGATCGGCCTATTTCGTTCATTTCCTAATATCAAGTAACTAATAACTCTCTTGTTCATTTAATTTTCTTTGCCTCGTAGGGTTTGGAGACGGTTCGTAGATACAAAGGTCGGTGAATTCAAAAAAGAGCTAGAATTCAAAAGGTCAAAGGCTAAGAATGGTGAGGATATTCAGCCAGCGGGGACCAATCTATGTGCATACTATGTCTGTGAGATGATCCGGAGATACACCTCTGAGCGGGTTCCGAGTGATACCAATGCTCAGAGGAATAACCTCCGGATGATGCTTAGTCCAGAAGCTCGCTTCCGACCACTTCAAGAGGAACTAGCTGGATGGTTCAGGAGGGAAGTCCTCCATCCTAAAGGAGAACACCATTACGAGGACGTAGAACTTTATATGCATTAAATTATGTATGGAAACTTGTTCAAAATTGTATATGGTCATCCGATGATATTGAATATATATTGTATATTCCTCTTGAATTCTTTTTGGTTCTAATTTCAAATTTGTTTGAAATTGTACATTCATATGCATGTATGTAGTACCGTAGAATATGTGAAACTCCTTCAAAATTAAAATAAAGCACAAAAGAAATAAAACAATACAAATTAAACAGAAAACTGGTTTAGGGGGGGGGGCTAAAACCCTAAACCTGCGGCGGCCTTTAGTCGCGGTTGGCCAGAAGAACCGCAACTAAAGGTCCTCCGCCCCGACGGCCACCTGGCGCCCACGTGGACGGGCCTTTAGTCGCGGTTCTTAAGCAACCGCGACTAAAGGGGGGGCCTTTAGTCGCGCCTATTTGGTCGCGGTTGCGCAACCGCGACTAATGGCAGTTGCGAACCGCGACCAAAGGCCCTTTTTCCACCAGTGATTCAAGAGAACCGAAAATGTTGAACGAAGCGCCAAATAGGCCTCTGGTCACCCGAAACCGCGCGAGACTAATGTTTGGTGGTAGGAAATTACTGTCCTGACTCTGGCCCATGTAGCCTATCGGCCCGATGTCCAAAGGTCTAAACCAGGGTAGGTTTGTAACTTCACCAAGACGCGGTCTAAACCGCCTCCGAGAAGCATTCATATGCCGTGGGCGCCTAAACACCCATGCGCTCGGCCGAAATTTATCCCGCACACATTTGGGACACCTGACAGGACTGTCCTACCCCCAACCCGCAATATGTCCAAAATTTTACATGGGGGCAAAGTTCGTAACTTTCCCCAAATTTCAAACAAGCATGTCTCAAACCGAAACATTGTTCCCCCATAGTTCCCCGCCTCCCTCCATTTCCCCATTCATACTCCATGTGCGCGAAAACGCCCTCTCCACCAGCCGCGAAACCCCAGCCTCCTCCGTCCTCCACCCCATAGCGGCCAATCCACCCCGCCCTCCTCCATCACACTGGAGCCGATACCCCGACATCGTCGTCCAACGCAACCGCAACCGCAACGCCCTCAAGGACTTAGCAGCTAAAGCCAAGGCAGAGCTACCTCCACGACACAGACGCCGATGTGCACCGTCCCAGAACCACTCCGACCACGCTGTCCTGCGCCTCACTGCTGCGGCTCCACTGTCGCAACCGTCCACAGCACCGGAGCTATTCCCGCTACGCCATCGTTCGCCGCCTCACATCTGCTTCCCCTTCGCCGACAGACGGCCACCGCACTGCACTCAACAACTTGGCCATGGGTTCGTCCAAGGCTGCACCGTCCTCCGCAACTTCTGGTTTCCGGCGAACAACAAGAAGATCGTTGGAAAAACAAAAGGAGGACACAATACTACCAGCAGAAAGAGGTACCCGTCTTCCCTTATTCGTGCAAATCTTACGTCTCCGCTCACACCGTATTCATCCCATGAAAGAAACTAGTTGAGCGCTTCTTACTTCATCTTCTTCGTGATACTAAATGCCCAAGGTTTCCTCCCTTTTACTATTTCACCTTTTCTAGAGGTCAGTAGCCCGCCTGGATTTCAATTCAGGGTCAGTCGAACCGCAATTAAAAGAAGCAGCACCCGCTTAGGCGCGCGGAGATCCTAGTCCGCCTGTTCCCCGGGGAAGCGGTGCATCGGTGTCTATCATAGGGGTGTGGGGCGCAGGAGCTGCTTGCGACCGATCTGGAGGTCGGCGGGGCTTGAATGGATGGCCGGGGGGCGATGCCAAGCACGGCCGTGCGGTGAGATCAAGGGGAGGGCGCAGGCAGGGGAGGGATACTGGGTCGGTGGTCTCTCGCATTTCGAGGAAGATCATCAACACTGACTAGCTAGAGGTAGATGAAGGCGATCTGCCCGTTCTTTGTACATCGGATGGTGTAGAAAAAATGGACTGACCTATTTGCTTTCAGTCGACTGTTATTTTCATAGAATCTTGTAGTAATTTAGTGTGTCATGCATGTTGTAGAGCTATCATATGTCTCCCGTCATTTATTTCTCACCGACCTGCTATCTGCTACCTTTACACTGTATTAATTGTGCACACACTTCACCCATACTCACACTATTATTTTTTTATGCATGGGTATTTCAGACTTTGATGCAGTGTTGATGAATGCAGAAAAGAAAATACAGAAGTCGCTCCAGTGTAATTCGAAGATAAGCACTAAGCGTTTCAGCGCTCTAATGGGTGCGGTGTCAGCAGTTGGAGACAATAAACGTAGCTCTGCAGTTGGTGATCTCAATTGCCACACACAACCATCCCAGGTGCTTGCTTTAACTTCTCGCTGTCAAATGTGGTTGCATGTTGCATATGGTATCTAGCTTGTATTGCTTCTAATTTGGTTAAATTGCATCTGCTTACTTTACACATTATACCGTTGATAATGACATGCCTTCCTGTTTTTGATACATACTACATATGTCTATTAACCATGTTCGTACATTAAACTAATGCTCTTTTGTATCGCTCGTCAATCACTTATGATGAGACAGTCACCCGAGTTGGTTACTGTGAGACGCCCTACTCGTTTAAAGAGTGCAGTGTTATCCTCCCCACATCATTCTCAAGAAACAGCAAGGCTAAATGAAGATAGTCAACGTAGCTCTCTAGTTGATCACCGTAGTTCCCCCACACCACCATCGCATGTGCTTGCTCTTACTTGGCAGTGTGATATGTGGTGGCATGTTGCATATGGTGTCTACCTTGTAATGCTTCTAATTAGGGTAAATTGCATCTACTTAGCTAACACATTATACCTGTGAATATGACATGCCTTCCTGTTTTTGTTACATACTACGTCTTTATATTAACCATGTTCTTACATCAAACTATTTTTCTTGTGTATGCCTCATCAATGCTCCTAATTTGTTAAATTGTATCTCATTAGCTTACACATTATACATGTGAATATGACACGCTTTCCTATTTTTGGTACATACTACATCTGCCTATCACACCATGTTCTTACATCAAACTACTATTCTTGTGTATCATGCATCTATCGCTTATGATGAGACAGTCACGCGCGTGGGTTAATATGAGATGCAATACTCTTATAAAGAATGCAATTTCATCCTCTCCACATGATTCTCAAGAAATAGCAAGCCTAAATGAAGATATTGAACATAGCTCTGTACCTGAAGACCGCACTTCCCCTGCACCACCATCATAGGTGCTTGCTCTAACTTCGCAGTGTGATATGTGGTTGCATGTTGCATACGGTGTCTAGCTTGTAATGCTTCTAATTAGGGTAAATTGCATCTCCTTAGTTTACACACTATACCTGTGAATATGACATGCCTTCCTATTTTTGGTACACACTACATCTATGTGTTAACCTTGTTCTTACATGAAACTACCTCTCTTATGTATTCTGCATCAATCACTTACGATGAGTCACCTTTATTCGTTGCATATTGCATATTATTTCTAGCCTGTTGCCATGTATTTCTTCTAATTTGGTCAAATACATTTGTTAGGGCACCCTTTTAGTTTGGCAGAGTTATATTGGTTTCATCTTTCATATGGTTTCTAGCTTGCATCGATTCTAACAAGTTCAAGCACCTTGTGCTTAGTTTACACTTTATACATCATACATGTCAATATGTCACGCCATCCTGTTTTTCATACATATTCCATCCTCCTATCATGCGGCTGCCTTAGATGAAAGTAGTGTTCGTCAGTATCATGCATCAATGAGTTCTGAAGAGCAAATTTTATTCCTTTTTCTTGTGGGTTTGACTTGACAAGGCAAAATCAAGAAAGAGGAAGGAAAAGAGTAAGGAAGGCGATGATGGTGGTCCTCTGCAGCAACGTAAATGGAGCATCTATACCCATTCTCCTTGTACTGATAGTGCATTACAAGGTCCAAGTCTCCGCTCCCCTACTCCACCATCCAAGGTGCTTGCTCTAACTTTGCAGTGTGATATCTGATTGCATGTTGCATATGGTGTCTAGCTCGTATTGCTCCTAATTAGTGTAAACTGCATCTGCTTAGCTTACACATGACACATGTGAATATGACACGCTTTCCTATTTTTGGTACATACTATATCTGTCTATCACACCATGTTCTTACATGAAACTACTCTTCTTGTGTATCCTGCATCAGTCACTTATGATGGGACACCTTTAAGTTAGCAGTGTGATATTGGTTTGCGTCTTGAATATGATTTCTAGCATGTATTGCTTCCAGTTTGATGAACGCCACCTATGACGAGACAGTTTTAACTTGGCAAAGTGATATTGATTGCACCTTCCATATGGTGTCTTGCAGTGTTTCTAATTTGTTGAAGTGCCTTCTGCTTAGTTACCACATCATAGGTGTGAATATGTCAAGCCGTCCATTTTTTCGTACATATTCTATCCTCGTATCATGACTTTGCCTTTCATCAGAGTAGTGTTCGTCAGTATCATGCATGAATGAATTCTGAAGAGCAAATTATATTCCTTTTTCTTGTCGGTATGACCTCACAATGCAAAATCAATAAAGCTGAAGGAAATTGGCAAGGCATTGGATGATGGTGGTCCCTCCAAGCAACTAAAACGGAGGTTCTCTACAGATTCTACTCCGCCATCCTCCCAACAAGATTCGCAAGACAACGCAAGGCTAGATAGTCAACGTAGCTGTGTAGATGATGAGCACATTTCCCCTACTCCACCATCACAGGTGTTTGCTCTAACTTGGCACTATTATATGTGGTTGCATGTTGCGTATGATGTCTAGCTTGTATTACTTCTAATTTTGTTGAATTGCGTGTGCATACTTCTATACCTCTATATACCTATACTAATTAGGCACTCCAAAAAAATTCCCACGTTAATCAGTAATTAGGAGCCGTTAATCTTGTGGGACCAAATTATTACGGTGTAGATCTACTGGAATTTTTCCACATCAATCTGAAAAAAAACATATGTAGACAAATTCTATTTGGCTGATCTATCTTTAGTTCTTTTTTTGTACTTGGCTGATCTATCTTTAGTTTTCTCACAGGTGCGGTCTATCTTTTCATGCAATTTGTTGAACCGTTGTGGAAAAAACGAAACGGCCCTAACCTGGACACATGCACGTAACATTATTTTTTTGAAAGTCTCATGTATATCTATTGATGTCCTTTCTTTTTTATGAAGGCATGATGATTATAGCTCCTAATAAAGCCCCATCAGCCCACAAAATTTCTGGCAAAACAGGAAAAAAAACCAATCTATTCCATCATCTCCCCATGGCACAGTCCTTCCTAATCACGATACCCAACTCTGAATCGTCCTTCCTCTAAAAAAAACTAACGGACTCTTCCACTTGACGTTACTATTAAACACGAGAAGCAATCTCTATCCACAATCTATTTCTTCTCATTATTAGAAAAAGTTTTCTCTTCTATCAAAAATAGCCCATCGTCTCTCTCTTTCTCTCTCCCATGGAAAACAATACATCATCTCTCTCAAGCTCAAGCATGCAGGTTGGGGCGACATAGATGAGTTCTTTCCGGCGACACGTGGGTATATTAGGTAAGCTCGACTACTTCTGAGCGGATTGCAGTTCGGAGGAGATGAAAATATACCGCGGAATTTTCTCACGCATAGAAGCTAGCAGGCTATAGGATCGATTCTTCTAGAAGACGCAGGTATACGATGCTAATCCCTTTGATCCGTTCTGCAAAACACACATATACATACGAGGACCCAATTTATTGGCCACAAATTTTAAAGTCGGATTAGATCTGTGTATAGGTGTAGTTTGAACCTTCCAGACGTGCATTGATTGAGTTATGTTGAGCACAGGCGTGAAAAGAAAATCCCGATTACCATACATGACACATCTGATCAGCCTTCATGCAGTACCTCATGTCGACTGCCTAATCCTTCTAAGCTTCTATAATACTAGATGACCTGTCGCGCCATTTGGCGTGCGAGACAAATTTGAAGCAAAAACTAAAAGAGATTACTTTGCTTTTTTTGGTAGCAGACAATGTTGATGTATACTCTTTTGCGAAGTGTGTGGATCTGTATAAAAATATATATTTTCTCATTTGTAATGTATGAAACTGATAAAATTGACGCAAAAGCCCAACTGAAACGAAGAACAAAATGCAAATGTTTGAGTTTGCAATTAGAAGATTCAAGTAGCTATATACGCAGGTGGCACAATAAAATGCACTAAAGACATGATAATATAGAGCACTGTGTCCAGGAGCACTTCTTAGTGATAGTGGTCAATTACATCATATACTCCCTCTGTCCGAGGTGATGAAACCTGCCTCCGCAGGTGATTCAATCCAAATCATGCCAGACCGATGAACAAAAATGGCATGCAACATCACCTAACACACATCTGAGCTAAAACTCAGTATTTCTTTGGTTCTCAAAAAGAGACAGTACCAGCAACAATGGCTGATGATAGCTGCAAGCAAAGTAGTATGCATCAGCTGGGAGCAAAAACCACGGTTGCACTTTCATATCATTAACAACAACAAGGAATTGGAAACTCGTTAACTTCAAATATACCTGAAAAGAAAACACGTAGTTCAATCTCATTTCCTCACCTCCCAGTACATTGTAGTCCAAAAAAGGGAAGCACAATAAATAAAATAAATAGGAAAACAACATAGAAAGGCCTTGCAAAGCATCCAAGATCCAACTTTATGCCTACACATAATAAGAGACAATTGGATTTCTATTTACAGAAGTAAGAAATGACTACCCGTCCTCTGGTTTAGTAGTAACCCACTCTACTTATTTTGAAAAAACACAAAATTATTGCATGTTTGCCTTTTTCCTGAGACCATTTGTATTCGGGAAGCATTTAACCAGACCTAATCGGGAAGGAGCTGCAATTATTCATTTCTGTACTTGCTAATTCATTCCAACATGTGTAATACCCAATTAAACCAAATCATCCAAAAGATATGAGATAATTTTCTCCATTGTGATTGTTCTATAATAAAGCCCATGATGTAAATACAAATAAAAGCATTCTGATCTCCTTCAATACCTAAATTGCAAAAAATTAATGGGACTACTCAACTTGTTATCTTTGACTGGCACTGGTAGAAAAAGAGGCTTCTGTCCAGCCCCATTAGTCGCGAAACTGTAGGAGCCGCGACTAATGAAGTCTTTAGTCGCGGTTCGGCAGACGAACCGCGACCAAAGGCCTGGGCCCAGGGCGCTCGGTGGCCAGCTGGTGCACGTGAGGGGCTTTAGTCGCGGTTGGCCAGGCCAACCGCGACTAAAGGTGCGCAAAGGCCTTTAGTCGCGGTTGGCCAGGCCAACCGCGACTAAAGCTCCTCCCCTATATATACCAGTTCAGCACGCTCACTTAGCCATTTGGTGCCACTTCTCTTCACAAGCTTCACAAGGGGGTGTAGGTTTGCTTTTGGTTCCTCTTATGCACACAAGGTGTTTGATGAAATGCCCTAAGAGGGTGAAACAAACATGATATGAAGTGTTGGAGCCACACTTGAGGTTCCTCATTTATTTTTTCCTCCTCGATCGCGGTTAGCAACTTGAACCTTTCATGCATGTGTGTCATTGATAAAATATGCATGTGTGCAGTTCATTGTTTAATTTATATTGTTTGTAGCTAGTTAGTTTAACAAATGCATGATGGTTAATTATATATTTTATATTATAATAATGCAGATGAATCGGCAATGGATGTACGGTAACCGACTCTCCGGTGAGTTCACTACGGGTTTGAAAGATTTCCTCGTAGTGGCTAATGCGAACAAGCAGGGGGGTTTTGTTATCTGTCCATGTGTTATCTGTAAGAATCAGAAGGGTTACTCTTCCTCAAGAGATGTTCACATGCATCTGCTTCGGCACGGTTTCATGCCAAGCTATAATTGTTGGACCAAGCATGGAGAAAGAGGGGTTATAATGGAAGAAGATGAAGAAGGGGATGATTTCATCGATGAAAGCTATCTTGCTCATTTCGATGATACTTTCATGGAGGATGCTGAAGGTGAAGGGGAAGGTGAAGAAGAGGCACGTGATGATCCCGTTGATGATCTTGGTCGGACCATTGCTGATGCACGGAGACGCTGCGAAACTGAAAAGGAGAGGGAGAATTTGGATCGCATGTTAGAGGATCACAGAAAGGCGCTGTACCCCGGATGCGATGATGGTCTGAAAAAGCTGGGCTGCACACTGGATTTGCTGAAATGGAAGGCAGAGGCAGGTGTAGCTGACTCGGCATTTGAAAACTTGCTGAAAATGTTGAAGAATATGTTTCCAAAGGATAACGAGTTGCCCGCCAGTACGTACGAAGCAAAGAAGGTTGTCTGCCCTCTAGGTTTAGAGGTTCTGAAGATACATGCATGCATCAACGACTGCATCCTCTACCGTGGTGAATACGAGAATTTGAATGAATGCCCGGTATGCACTGCATTGCGTTATAAGATCAGAGACGATGACCCTGGTGACGATGTTGAGGGCCAGAAACCCAGGAAGAGGGTTCCCGCCAAGGTGATGCGGTATGCTCCTATAATACCACGGTTGAAACGTCTGTTCAGGAACAAAGAGCATGCCAAGTTGTTGCGATGGCACAAAGAGGACCGTAAGTCGGACGGGGAGTTGAGACACACCGCAGATGGAACGCAATGGAGAAAGATCGACAGATGGTTCAAAGATTTTGTAGCTGACGCAAGGAACATAAGATTTGCTCTAAGTACGGATGGCATGAATCCTTTTGGCGAGCAGAGCTCCAGCCATAGCACCTGGCCCGTGACTCTATGCATCTACAACCTTCCTCCTTGGTTGTGCATGAAGCGGAAGTTCATTATGATGCCAGTGCTCATCCAAGGTCCGAAGCAACCCGGCAACGACATCGATGTGTACCTAAGGCCATTAGTTGATGAACTTTTACAGCTGTGGGGTGGTGTCCGTGTGTGGGATGAGCACAAACAAGAGGAATTTGACCTACGAGCGTTGCTTTTCGTAACCATCAACGATTGTCCTGCTCTTAGTAACCTTTCGGGACTGTCAAATAAGGGATACAATGCATGCACGCACTGCTTACATTAGACTGAAAGTGTACATTTGCCAAATTGTAAGAAGAACGTGTACCTTGGGCATCGTCGATTTCTTCCGAAAATTCATCCAGTAAGAAAGAAAGGCAAGCATTACAACGGCAAGGAAGATCACCGGCCGAAGCCTGCGGAACGCACTGGTGCTGAGGTATTTGATATGGTCAAGGATTTGAAAGTCATCTTTGGAAAGGGTCCTGGCGGACAATCAGTTCCGAAGGGAGCTGACGGGCACGCAGCCATGTGGAAGAAGAAATCTATATTCTGGGAGCTAGAATATTGGAAAGTCCTAGATGTCCGCTCTGCAATCGACGTGATGCACGTTACGAAGAATATTTGCGTGAACCTCCTAAGCTTCTTGGGCGTGTATGGGAAGACAAATGATACAAAGGAAGCACGGCAGGACCAGCAACGTTTGAAAGACCCTGATGACCGGCATCCGGAATGGTTTCAAGGTCGTGCCAGCTACGCTCTGACCAAAGAAGAGAAGGTCATCTTTTTTGAATGCCTGAGCAGTATGAAGGTCCCGTCTGGATTCTCGTCCAATATAAAGGGAATAATAAACATGGCGGAGAAAAAGTTCCAAAACCTGAAGTCTCACGACTGCCACGTGATTATGACGCAATTGCTTCCGATTGCTTTGAGGGGGCTCCTGCCGGAAAATGTTCGAGTAGCCATTGTGAAGCTATGTGCATTCCTCAATGCAATCTCTCAGAAGGTAATCAATCCAGAAGTTCTACCACGGTTACAGAACGATGTGAAATGAGGAGGTAATTGAGTTTTGTGTTGACTTTGTTCCTGACCTTAAGCCGATTGGTCTTCCTCGATCGCGGCACGAGGGGAGACTAAGTGGAAAAGGCATGATCGGAAGGAAATCAACGATATGTATGGACGGCCATTCTCTGACTGAAGCACACCACACTGTACTGACCAATTCAAGCTTGGTGGCTCCGTACTTTGAGAAACACAAGAATATTTTACGCTCGGACAACCCGGGGAAGCCTGAATCCTGGATTAGGAAGGCCCACATGGAGACTTTCGGCAGTTGGTTGAGAAAACATTTAATGAATGACAATGATGTTGTAGATCAGCTGTACATGTTGGCCAAGACACCATCTTCGACTATAACGACTTTCCAAGGGTACGAGATAAATGGGAATACATTTTACATGATCGCCCAAGATAAAAAGAGCACCAACCAAAACAGTGGTGTCCGCTTTGATGCAGCAACCGAGAATGGGCAAAAGGTCACATATTATGGTTACATAGAGGAGATATGGGAACTTGACTATGGACCCTCCTTTAAGGTCCCTTTGTTCCGGTGCAAATGGTTCAAGCTAACAGGAGGTGGGGTAAAGGTGGACCAGCAATACGGAATGACAATGGTGGATTTCAACAATCTTGGTTACCTTGATGAACCATTCGTCCTAGCGAAAGATGTCGCTCAGGTTTTCTATATGAAGGACATGAGTAGCAAACCGAGGAAACGGAAAGATTAGAAAACGATCAGTGCATCATGCGATGATCCAAAGCGCCACATTGTTCTTTCAGGGAAAAGAAACATCGTGGGAGTGGAGGACAAGACAGACATGTCAGAAGATTATAATATGTTTGCTGAAATTCCGCCCTTCAAAGTGAACACCGACCCAAGCATTAAGTTAAATGATGAGGATGCTCCATGGATACGGCACAATCGTAAGCAAGCAGGGACACAAGGGAAGAAATGATGTGTAATAATTTATTGTATCAAACCTTTTGTCAAACCTTCAAGGGGTTTTAAAATGAATTAGTTTTTTTTTCTGATTTTTTTGATATATAATTGTATTTTTAAGATTTGAAAATGAAGAAAAAACAGAAGAAAAAAACAGAAGAAAAAAGCAAACAGAAGAAAAACATAAGAAAAAAGGAAAAACAGAAGAAAAAAACAGAAGAAAAAAGGAAAAAGGAAAAAGGAAGAAAAAACAGAAGAAAAAAACAGAAGAAAAAGGAAGAAAAAAAACAGAAGAAAAAAACAGAAGAAAAAAACAGAAGAAAAAAGGAAAAACAGAAGAAAAAAACAAACATAAGAAAAACATAAGAAAAAAACAGAAGAAAAAAACAGAAGAAAAAGGAAAAAGGAAAAAAGGAAGAAAAAAAGAAAATATGCCACCTACTGGGCCACCACGGCCTGAATACGACTAGAAACCCATTAAAGGGCCAGGATTCAGGCCCGCAGAAGGCCCAGTAGGCCCACAGGCACATAGTGACAGAATAGGCCCGTAAGCCCGCATTTGAGAGGAGCTCGAAGTGGTGAGCGCAGCCGCGCTTATAAACCACTGTCGAAGCCTCTCGGCTAGCGAGGTGGGACTAAACATCCCACCGCACCGCGCCAGTTCTAGCACAGACCTTTAGTCGCGGTTGGGGAGGCGGACCGCGACTAAAGGGTACCTTTAGTCGCGGTTGGGGTGGCGGGCCGCGACTAAAGGGTCTTTCTGCGCGGGAACGGAGGCGGCGCCAAAACCCTTTAGTCGCGGTTGGGGAGGCGGACCGCGACTAAAGGGCACCCTTTAGTCGCGGTTGGGGTGGCGGGCCGCGACTAAAGGGTACCTTTAGTCGCGGTCCGCCTCTCCAACCGCGACTAAAGGTGCGTCTATAAATACTGCACTTAGCAGTTTTGCCACTTCCCATTCTCCTCTCTCTCGACGCCGAAGCGCTGCCCCGGCCGACGCCGACGCCGAAGCCCTGCCCCGACGCCGACGCCGACGCCGAAGCCCTGCGCGCCGCCGCCCCCGTCCCCAGTGAGCGCCGCCGCCCCCGTCCCCAGTGAGCGCCGCCGCCCCCGTCCCCAGTGAGCGCCGCCGCCCCCGTCCCCAGTGAGCGCCGCCTCCGCCTCCGCCAGTGAGCGCCGCCTCCGCCGCCCGCCGCCCGCCGCCCTGCCGCCCGCCGCCCGCTGGCCCTGCCTGCCGTCCTCCGCGCGCCGGCAGAAGAAGAAGAAGGAAGAAGAAAAAGGAAGAAGAAGAAGAAAGAAAAAGGAAAAAGGAAGAAGAAGAAAGAAGGAAGAAGAAAACAAAAGAAAAACAGAAGAAAAACAAGAAAAAGGAAGAAAAAAGGAAAAGGAAGAAAAAAGAAAAAGGAAGAAAACAACAGAAGAAAAAAAGAAAGAAGAAAAAAAGGAAGAAGAAAAAAAGAAAGAATTTTTAAAATTAAATACGTGAAAATACGTGAAAGAATTTTTTGTGTCTAATAAAATCAATTTTTTGAAATACACGAATAATTTTTTCCACAAAATCATCAATATTTTTTGAAAACCTTTTTTTTTGCAAAATCACAATGTTTTTGTATCCATGAACATTTTATGATTCATTTTTTTGAATTCACATACATTTTATGATTTCTCAAATATCTTTTTTCATTGCTATATTTTGATATACTGAATTGTTTTAAAGATGAAAAGGATAAAAACAGGAAAAGAAAAAATGAAATGAAATGAAAAAGAAAAGAAAAAAGAGTGTGGCCAGCACCCCCCGCCCTGCACATGGGCCATCCCGACCCCACATATATTCGTCTCCATCCGCATCCCTGGCCAAACCCTAGCCAGTCTACTCCAAGCTCTGTTCGGACAATTTGTTTATACGGAGAGGGGCGGCGAGGGGGGCGGCGATGCGCGCGGTGTTTTTTTAGGGATCGAGAGGGGACGGCGAGGGTTATAAATGTGTTGTCCTCGCCTCCCCTCTCCGTGACGCCGTCGTCTGCCGCCCCGTCTCCCACCCTCTCCTCGCCCCCTCCTTTCGCCACCGCCCTTTCGCCACCGCCACCGCCACCGCCCCCCTTATTCACTTAATTAATTTGTTTTTACTACATGTTTTCAGGACTGACATAATGGCGGACGATAGAGCTGACCCGATTATGGACAACTATGATCCGGACGGTGAAGCACATATGTTCGGCATCATAAACGGCGATATTCTATATGTGCCGACCGAAGAAGAAGAAGATGATATCTCTTCTTATCTGAACCTTGACGGTGAAGATGAAGGGCGCCGTCAGCAAGATGATGCCGAACAAACGTCGATAAACGACGATCTTCAAATGGAAGTAGCAACCACCTCCGGCGCCGAGGTATATATATACATTGAGCCTCTGGTGATACAAACTAACTGATTTGAATAAATATGTGTGTACTAACGCGCGCGACTCTTTCTTATTTTAGCCCTCGGCCGGATCGTCGAAACAATCGAGTACGTCGTCAAAGCGTGGCGCAACCAAGACGATGAAACAAGGAGAAACATGCACCATCGAGGTTGTCGACAGTGCAACCGGCAGGCCGCTGGAGCCCCGCAAGAACGCCACCAAGTTTGTCAGCCAATGCGGAGCCATTGTTAGAGACAACGTCTCGATCACCGTCCAGGAGTGGAATGAGCCAAAGAAGGCACGAATTGATGGTTTCACTTTTGTCGATAAGAGAACAAAAAAAGATTGCTTCAAGAAGCTTATGGAACATTTCGTTCTACCTCCGGAATACAACAAATTCGATGAGGAGGGTAACAAGATTGAGGAAAACAAGGAGAGGAGGAGGCTAGTCAAACAGTTCGCTCTTCATAAGATGGCCGACGCATTCCGGAAATTCAAGCAAAATCTAGCCCATGACTTTGTCAAGCAGAACAAGACTCCGGATTTCAAAGGACAATATGAGAAACTGAAACATGATTGGCCAGAATTTGTGAAGCAAAAGAAATCGGAGCAGTTCATTCAAATATCGAAAAAAAATAAGGAAAATGCGGCTAAGAAGGAGTACAATCATGTTATGGGGCCAGGAGGGTATCGCCTTTGGGAGCCTAGGTGGGAGAAGATGGAGAACGAGCTGAGGGCGCGAGGAATCCGTCCAGGTACGGAGGGATGGGACCCAAGGGCCAAAAGCTGGTGGTACGGGCATGGGGGAACGCTGAACCCGGAGACAGGGGAGTGTGTTTACCGGGGCAAATTAATTAAACACACCCAAGCCCTTATTAACGCAATGAGGGATGCTCAACAGGGGAAGATCAAGTTCAACAGAGAGAACGACGCGCTGACAAAAGCCCTCGGGAATCCTGAACACGGAGGACGTGTACGAGGCATGGGGCACATTCCGTGGAAAATAGGGTTCCCCCAGAACGATGACCCGTACGGTTACAGAAGCCGTAAGAGAAAGATGGATCGGGAAGCAGATGTTGTGGCGCGGTTGGCATCGGAAATGGATGTGATGAAGAAAACCATGAGTGTACTAGTAGCCGAAAGAGATGCAGCTCGGGTGCAGCATGAAGATCATCCAGCGGATCTCGGAAGCCAGCAGCGGAGAAGCAGCGTGGCTTCCACGGAGGCCCCACCGGCTGGTGCAGATGCACCGACGATCGAAATTACTGCACCGGAGCCTCTGGTGGTCCAAATTACTGCACCGGAGCCTCTGGTGGTCGAAATTACTTCACCGGAGCATCCTCGCTACCCCGTGGACGATATAAAGGAGATGAAAGAATGTCATCTGTATTATCCTATCGGGAACATGTCCATGAAGGTAGCCATCGGCAGTGCTTTACCATGTTTACCTGGAGCACTCCACCACAACAACCCCATTCAAGATGGCTATGCTCGTGTCACGGTGGAGGACATAGTCCAAGGGTTTGAGGACCTGGAGATTGACATTGCTACACCTGAAGGGGAGAAAAGACTTGGAGATGTCAAGCGCCATTTCATTCTATGGCAAAAGAAGTTTATCAAGTTTCCAGGCGAGGCGCCAAGGACAACAAGTCCACCCCCCTACGGTGGTGGTGGTGGTGGCGGTGGTGGTGGTGGTGGTGGTGGTGGTGGTGGTGGCGGTTCACCTACACCTCCGTCACGTCAGCCGACGCCGCCCCCCAGTCCACAACGTCCGGCGGGTGATCAGCCGCCGCCCCCCAGTCCTCGTCCGGCGGGTGATCAGACGCCGCCCCCCAATCCACCTCCGGCAAAGAAGCAGAAGCAGTCCTGGATTATTAACCCGGACCCTTATGTACCTAAGACCACAAAGGTACCGGAGCCATCACTGAAGCCTCTCCCCACAAGGCCTTGGGAACGTAGTGCCGAGGAAGTCGACGCGGCCGCGGCTGCTGATTTGGAGAAATGGAAGGCGGATTGCAAGAAGAAAAGAGAGCCCGAGCCCAAGCCAGTATTTTCTGATGAGCAAAAGAAGTGGGCTAAGTCATTTTTGAGCACACCGTCCCAAGCCGCGAAGAATCTGCCTAACGACTATGCACGTGAACTTCGCAGGCAGGCACTCATGTTCAAGGAGAACAAAGAGCGGGAGAAGGCCGAAAGTAAAAAAGCGGGAAACAAGTTTCCCAGCTCGGGGAACAAAGTAAACAATCGATTGCCCCGCTTATAGTGGAAGCCTTCTGTCCGGATGCCCCCGAGATCATACAAGCTGCGGCAGCACAGGGATTGACTGTAACGAGTGCCAGAGAACAAGCGGCCAACTTAGGTATTACTCTTCGTGAACTGTTAGGCCTTGATGAGGCGCCAGTGAAGGAGGTAGTAATTACATATGTCAAGAATGGGCCTCTCGTCGAGCCTGCGCAGGAAAAGGATCTACCTCCACAAATGAAAGGTCTGCTGAAATGGTACAAGGGTTACATAAAAAATAAAAACGCCAAAGAATATATTTATGCGGAAGTTAGACATGAGCATCACTTCAAACATTACTATGTACAAATTGAACTGAGTGAATTGTTCCAGCTTTTCAATCTGCGCGAGCTCGATAAATCTATCATCAGTTGCTACGTTCTGTAAGTGATTTATTAATTTCTACCCCATCTCGTTCATATTGCCTGCACTATATATATGTCCTAACTATATTGTTGTGTCCGCTATTATACATGCAGAATGAAGATTAAGGAATGCAGAGTAAGGAACATCCATGACGTGGAGGCAGACCTGTGGCAGTTTCTTACAAAGCAGGAACTCAAAAGTGATATTCTATTTCCTTACCATTTTGAGTGAGTGTTTCTGTCTTGAGCACATTCTCTTTTGTTTACTCCATGCATGGTATGTGGCCGGCTAATCGATGAGTTATGCATGACGTACTGTGCATGTATCGTGTCCGCAGGTTCCACTGGATTCTGCTAGTAATTAAAGTTAACACCTCAGAATGTCTCGTCCACGACTCTGTGAATATGGATCCAAAGCTTTGGGGCGGCATGAGAAGAATGCTGCAGAAGTAATTATTTTCATTCATTTGCGCTCTATATCGATCGGCCTATTTGGTTCATTTCCTAATATCAAGTAACTAATTAATAACTCTCTTGTTCATTTAATTTTCTTTGCCTCGTAGGGTTTGGAGACGGTTCATAGATACAAAGGTCTGGTGAATTCAAAAAAGAGCTAGAATTCAAAATGTTAAAGGCTAAGAATGCTGGGGATATTCAGCCACCGGAGACCAATCTATGTGGATACTATGTCTGTGAGATGATCCGGAGATACACCTCTGAGCGGGTTCCGAGTGATACCAATGCTCAGAGGAATAACCTCTGGTGGATGCTTAGTCCAGAAGCTCGCTTCCGACCACTTCAAAAGGAACTAGCTGGATGGTTCAGCAGGGAAGTCCTCCATCCTAAAGGAGAACACTATTACGAGGACGTAGAACTTTATATGCATTAAATCATGTATGGAAACTTGTTCAAAATTGTATATGGTCATCCGATGATATTGAATATATATTGTATATTCCTCTTGAATTCTTTTTGGTTCTAATTTCAAATTTATTTGAAATTGTACATTCATATGCATGTATGTAGTACCGTAGAATATATGAAACTCCTTCAAAATTAAAATAAAGCACAAAAAAAATAAAACAATACAAATTAAACAGAAAACAGGTTTAAGGGGGGGGGGCTAAAACCCTAAACCTGCGGCGGCCTTTAGTCGCGGTTGGCCAGAAGAACCGCGACTAAAGGTCCTCCGCCCCGACGGCCACCTGGCGCCCACGTGGACGGGCCTTTAGTCGCGGTTCTTAAGCAACCGCGACTAAAGGGGGGGGGGCCTTTAGTCGCGCCCGTTCTGTCGCGGTTGCGCAACCGCGACTAATGGCAGTTTCGAACCGCGACCAAAGGCCCTTTTTCCACCAGTGTGGAACTAAATTATAGAAAAATAAAATCACATGACTTGCATAGATTAATTTTCTCATGTCAGCCTTTTTGGATTTTCATCAAACAACCTGTAGACACAGAGAAACCAAATCTACAAAAACAAAACGAGAAGCTCTGTGAGTAGGGGACTGGGAGAGAAGGCGAATGCTCAGCTACTCCTGCTTCTCCTATTGAGTGCTTCTCCTTTTGAGCACCTACAAGGAAGTCAATGGCGACACAACCATGTGAATACCACATAGAGTATGTACATGAATAATAGATACAACATAAGAAGATATGACAAGACCATGCTATGTATGCAGTTAAAAATAAGTGTTATGTTATCCGTCATTATGTCCTAATATAATATCAGTATACTTGTCTGTATGATATGCTAAATAAAAGTTACAGAGCTTATTCCATTGAGCAGTGTTTCCGGGAATAAGTTAACTCCTTTGGTACTTTGATATTTATCTACTAACAAATTGTATCGCTTCACATACAGTAAGTGTAAAAGAAATGAGTAAGGGGTGTATGTATGACTCGATGGCTTACCCCTATGTTAACAAGTTGAGAGTGGATTTCTCACGAACTTGAGGGACTTGCTCTCCTGTCACCGACAGCACACATGCATAAAAAATAAACAAAAAGCATCCATGAGTGGCAAAGTGCAGGTAATAGCAGTGAATGTAGAGTAGGACCAAAACCAAACCTCCGTCTCCTTGGAGCAAAACCAAAACCAAACCTCTGGCCATCGAGAGGGTCAGGGAAGAGAGAGAGGGCACAGAAGGGAGAGGGAGAGCACCTGCGTCTAAAGGGGAGGTTGGCCTCGCCGGCTTCCGCCCCTCCCGCTCCAGACCGGGAACCTACGAGGAGGTCAGGAGAGGTCAACCCAAACAAGATCTAACTGGGTGCTATTGGGAAAATGATCCCAACTGATCACTGAAAAGCTCATGAAAGCTCCAGATTAGGAGAACAAAGCAAATGCTCATTTTAATTTACTGAATAACTTTTAAAATTTCCAATGAGAAGATCCAAATACCACATTATCAAATTAGTGTTAGAAATTTTTAGTGTACAGTCAGTGAATGTGCATACATGATTTATAATTTGCAGAAGCATATAATCTGATAACCGTATTCTGATTGCGAAAACATACCTACACCACATGCTTCTTAAAAATGTATTAGTAAGAAACGACAGAGCAGCATCTAGCTGTGCAGGGTTCTTAATCTGAAGCGACATAGCAAGGAATACTTCAGATCAACAACATAAGGAGAAACAAGCACTGAAACATAACTCACCCTTCGCTTGAGCTCCTAGAACAGAACAGATAATGCAAAATGTGTGTTAAAAGTGGACTGAAATATCAATAGGCGGCAAATATATACCTTCATCGAAATGATATAGCTAATGAGATAAGGACGATGGACGAGTGCGCCAACATGAGCCACACGCATAAAACAAAAATCTCAAATGTAGCAGGGGAAATTGGTACAGGTGCGTATTGTACATAGAAGATTCACGAACAAGCATGGGAGCCACTTATTATATTTGTTGATTGCGCTAGCAAGGAGATCAGTTCCAAATTCCAACCTCTATTACCTGCTATTCCTAACAGAATATCTCATGAAAACTCAAAAGAATGCTGAACCAAACAGAAATTTACAATGTTGTAATTAGCTGCTCAAAGAGACTATCTGCCTAATACAAACTTTGATGGATGGCAACATTGGATCAATCTACGTGTTCTATGGTAACATACCTGTACTTGCTCACTGTCTTTTAAGCTTATTGGGTAAAATTCTAGCCATCCTACTACACATTCGATATGGATGAGTCAATGATATAAACATTGTGGTCCACTGGCTGAACATAAGAACTCGGTAACCATCATTTGCTAAAGAAGGTAGAAGTTCTGCTAAGGCCTTAAAAAAGCCGAAAGTAAGGTAAATCATAAATTGTACTTCAGTCATAATATGCCTCGATAGAAGACATTTTAGTAAGCAAAAAACAGTTTACTTGCTTTATTGTTGTTCTTCTTTTGATAGATGAGAGAACTTGCTAATCAGATAAAGGAAAAAAGGAAAGAAAAAAACACTACACCTGACATTTCGCTGATGCAAGAACATGATCATCTTTTAGGGCACCCTTTGCACCAGTATCACCATATGTAATCAACAGCCGCATGACAAACTAAAAAACAGAACAGAAACACATGGTCACAACGAAATGCCAATTTATTTCATTTGAAACTAAACTACAATGATGCTATGATAAACTGAAAGGGGACGTCAAAGGGCGAATTCAAAATATTTTCTCATAAATGATATGAGGCATAAGAGACACATACACACAACAGAGAGATATATGTTGAAGATGTTCAATTATCTGTCAATCTAAGTAATTGGTTTACTAACCACCAGTACATGAGGTCTGTCAATTATTTATGGAACCTGTCCATTTGAGTCACAATGGTTAGAGTGGCCAACGTGCATTAGCCTAAGGCTCCATATCCCAATTCTGGAAATAAATGTATGACGCGCTATAACTATATTATTAAGCCTCTCACCAATTGATTCTTTCCTATGTGGTCATCTAAACACCCGTTAATATATTAGGACAAATAACGACAAAAATTAGAAGGCTCTTTATGATATTTTCTTTTCAGCTTGCAAGTGCCATTAATCGAGCGCGCAAAAGATAATATCAAATCAACTCCATTCCCTGCTCGACAAACTCGATCCACGTTTTTCCTTGGCAACCTCTCTAAGGAAAGGTAAGAGCTAATTCAGTTGGGGATAGGTCACCATGTTGTCTGGTCAATTATGCACACACGGAAAGAGATGGAAGATCTGAAAATGCAACAGTTACAATGAGGACTCAAGAAAAATGTATCTGTTCTCCTCTTTTTCTTGGATTTGCATACATCTCTCTCTCTCTCTCTCTCTCTCTCTCTCTCTCTCTCTCTCTCTCTCTCTCTCTCTCTCTCTCTCTCTCTCTCTCTCTCTCTCTCTCTCTCTCTCTCTCTCTCTCTCTCTCTCTCTCTCTCTCTCTCTCTCTCTCTCTCTCTCTCTCTCTCTCTCTCTCTCTCTCTCTCTCTCTCTCTCTCTCTCTCTCTCTCTCTCTCTCTCTCTCTCTCTCTCTCTCTCTCTCTCTCTCTCTCTCTCTCTCTCTCTCTCTCTCTCTCTCTCTCTCTCTCTCTCTCTCTCTCTCTCTCTCTCTCTCTCTCTCTCTCTCTCTCTCTCTCTCTCTCTCTCTCTCTCTCTCTCTCTCTCTCTCTCTCTCTCTCTCTCTCTCTCTCTCTCTCTGGAAAACCGGTCCTCCACTGCATCCCCACTGAAATGGCCAGAACAATTTTTTAGAGCAAACACAGTAAAACGAAATCCATTTTTACTGAAATCTCAAGCATGTTTTGGTTGTTTCTGCAACAACAGCAACAAAAAAAATCACTATCAAAGAAGAGAGGGGGTGGAGAAGCTACCATACCTGCAGATACCGAGCTGGTGCTTTAGACGGCAGCGTGAAAGAAAAAATTCTGAGCTGGTGTTCCTCAGCACACATCAGCGGAGTTGGGCGCTACCACAAGAGTCAGAAGGTGAAAGGGGACGGGAAGACGAACCAAGCACGGACTGGAGGGAAGAACGGTTGGGCTCGTTCACGAACCAGGGCCGGCTTGCTCACCGAGATGGGAGCACTACGGCCGCCGTCGGCTTCTCCTCGGCTCTGGCCTTGCTGCTCCTTCCCCCACCGCAGGCCTCCCCTGCCCCTGCTCCTCCAGCCCAACCGTGAATACTGGCCGTCAACGGCGGCAGCCAGAGGGTGGAGGAGACGCACCGCTTCCAAATGTCCACCCAGCGGAGACGACCTGAGCCCGATCTGAACCAGGCGCCATCGACGGAGGAGGGAGGTGGAGGGGCTACGTTGAGGAAGAGGAAGAGGAAGAGAAGGAGGCGGCTAGGAGGCCGTCCGCGCTGGGCGAGAGGGAGTAGGCGGCTGGGTGGAGAGCGAGAGGAGGCAGCTGAGGTGCTGCGGGAGAAGGCGGCTAGGGATCTGCGGGATCGGGAGGAGGAAGCGAGCGAGGGGACGAATAAAAGGAGACGTGGCTGGTGCCGCTAGTTGGGCGCATTAGCTCATCCTTTATATGTTTAATTCACGCCTGTAGATTGTGCGCCGACAACACAATGAGTCCTAGCCCAGTCCTTCATCATGCTAAGGGAAGTCCCACGCCTACAACACTCGGTCCCTCATGCAGGCAATTTTCTCACTGCCACTCTTTTCTCACCGTAAAACAGCTATAGGTTGTTTCACTTCCGTACGTCTGTACTATGTAGTGGCTGCACAGGCATACGGCACCACATGAAAGTTGTGCCACCGATGCAGTGACGGATTACCTTGCATAGGACTCCGTACCACCTCAAGATTCTTGATGTACTAATGACCGCCACAAGTTCATGTGCATGCATGTATTGATTACGAAGGTCTCTTTGGGTCTACCTGCAATCTCACGAAGTTTCTTTTTGTGATTTCTCATAAAACTTCCATAGTTACTGAGATTAGATCAATTAGTTCACAACAAGGGTCAATGGAGGCAACCCATGCACATCAAATTGGAAAAGTATGACAATGAAATTGCAAGAATGCCTTACACGAAGAAAACAAGGAGAGCGAACGGGCCGACTGACTATCGCCTTAATGTTTGTTCTTTGCAAAGTCTTTGCTTCTGTTTGAGATGAAAAATCAATTGATAAACAAATCTTAGTTGGTGGTTGCTTGATGCATTAATGCATTCTGATAAAAAAATTATAGGTAAAAGTAGCAGTGACAACCAGCAGGATGCTCTACGATTCTTGGAAGAGATGTAGAAAAACTAACAAAGTCTCATGGTGGAAAACTATCTTAAGAGGGCGTGAGCTAGATTCTTACAAAACAGGATTGTATGTCTGCTTGACAGCATGGTCTTATATATGGACTCTTCGGTCGATATCAATATGCCACATGGGGTCGTTCATAGTGAATAAAATAACAAGGAGATGCAGCGATATGTTGGCGTTATTCTCCTTCACTTGGGAAACAAGAATCCAGCTCACGAGGTAGACTTGAATATCATTAGCGCACGACCAGCCAGTGTCCAGAGGTAAGCACGCAGCTGGGGAAAAAGCAACATCAACAATTGGAGAAGTAGACTGTTGACCACATGTCATTACGGAATTGTCCTGTGTCATGAATAATAATTCAATCTACCTATCTATCTATACCTCTATACCTATACTAATTACAGACTTCGTAGAAATTATCACATTAATTAGAATTTACGAGCCGTTAATCTCGTGGAGCCAGATTTTCACGGTCTAGATCAACCCGCATAATAATATTGCTTAGTTGTGAAAAAAACATCTCAACGCAACCTTTCTTCCTGGGCTACTCGGCCCTCCTCTATCTCGTGGACTCCTACCCTCCTCTAGCTCCACGCAACCTTTCTTCGTAGACTACTCGACTATTCCAATCGCTAGGTTTTCTTAGTCAGATGGCATCAACTCAAATATGACAAGAAGCTGTGCCATCCCACAATGGAGACGTGATGGCATCTCCCGTATCCTTCTGGTCAGTTTTCTCAATACAAGACGGTGTGCCATCCCACAACGAAGACGTGATGGCGTCTCCCGTACTGTTCTGGTTAGTTTTCTCTAGATTTGGTTCTTTAATTATTTATTTTCTTCAGATTTTACATGGAAGGTAAGCATCACGTACATGAGAAATTTCAGGGGATAGAAATTATTAAGTTCCATAACTTCATACTTGGAAGGTCGTGGCTGAACGGGGAAAATCGAAATACATGCCGCTGAAAAGAGTTTAATGTAGCCACAAATCACTCGGGCTCCTATCAAAATCGGTCGTCTTCCTCCTTATTTGCATCTACCTGAGACCCCACGGAAAATTGGCTGCAGTACTAGCCTTCCGTAGTCTCGCGGCTCGGGTTTTCTTGGCGCCTCGGCTGTGGATCGAAATACATGCCGCTGAAAAGAATTTAATGTAGCAACAAATTACTCGGGATTCCTACCAAAATCACGGTCGTCTTCCTCCTGATTTCATCTAGCTGAGGCGCCACGGAAGATTGGCCGCAGTCTTGCGGCTCTGGTTTTCTTGGCGACTCGGACGTGGGGTGCGGGAGCGCTGGACTGCATGCAGTTCCGACGGTCCATCTTCGCATGATGCATCACGTAAGAACTGATAATCAACATCAACCATTGCTTTTGAAGATGCAGAGGGCGGACAACCATGGATTCCTGGTACGTTTTCAGTTCAGAGGTCAATCAATTGGGATCGAGAACCTAAAAACTGGGGCCGCGTTCCAGCCATCGATCCTTGGCGTTCCACGTCTCCACGCCGACTATGAGCTATGAGCTGGACGTTGGCGAACGACAAGGATCCATAGTTATATTAATCTACATGATGAAATTGCTTGAGATATAGAAGAATATTCAACAAAGATTAACATGGGGCGATCAAGTATAGGTGCAATCCACCTCTGTGTTTTCAGCGACAAAATTTAATTAATGACTATTCATGTTCTTTCAGTTGGCTCTTGGTTTGTATGGGAACAACATAAACACTTGACCAGGATCGTAATTTGTTTGTACATCCTGATTTTATAAGCTGCTGTTGAAACTGCACAGAAATTGTTGGTATTCTACATGAATTGGTACCAAATCTGCATTGGAACAATACAAATTTAAACGGAAGGAGGTAATTTTCTTGCTTTCAAGTTTCTTAATAAGAGCCACATATATGAACACCATCATTTGCCATACTATACCAATACCTTTCACACCAGTGTTCAAAATACTATATTTTATTCATTAGCCCAAATGGAAAGTAAAAGGAACGACTAAGGCAATAGGTTTACATAGTTTTGTAGTTGTATTATCTGTTTCTAACAGCAAGAAGATTAAAAAAAAGTAATAGTAGTTTCTGTTGTGTTAATGCAGATTTTTTTATTCTAAAAATGTTGGCAAGATTGGCATTCGTCAAGATGATCCATAGATAACGGAAGGAAGTTCTAAATATTTTCAAAACACCAGTTTTAGAAGCAGCATATTACCTCAACATAGATGCTTTGATCTGATCCTATTTTTTTGCTATCATCAACACTCAGAAGCCAAATAACCAAATTGACCAGTAAAACATTGGGTGGCGTTTTATATTTCTTATTCATTTGTGAATTATGTTTTGCTAAATCAATATTTTGAAGGGAATATCGAAGACTTCCTCTCTCTCTTTATAATTGACAATCATATGCTACTGGAGTGGCCACACACAGGTGTTGCAGCTAAGACAACAATCTATAAATGTGTAGGTATGCTCTGCCGGATTGTTTCTAATCAGCTTACATTGTCTCTCTTCCCTGTAGGCACTCTACTATATTTTATTATAAGTGCAAGCTGGAGGTGGAGAACATGGATTCGTACTGACATTAATCTCCTGATGATTACTTGAGAGAGGGAATAGTATTCAACAAAGAGTAACAAGGTGTGATCAAGTATCCGTGCTATGCACCTCTCTTCTTGCTGGAATCAAATTTAATTCACGATTATTCAGGTTGCTTCAGTTTGTTCTCGGTTCATTAGGGGCACAACAAAAATCACCTCTGCAGGTTCCTAATTTGTTTGTACATCCAGATTTCGGAAGTTGTTTTCGGCATTGACACTAAAATTGTTGTTATGCTATAGGAATTGGTACCAAATCTACATCAGAACAATCAAAATTTAACGGAAGAATCTAATGTTGTTTCTTTCCAGTTTCTTGATCGCCATATATGAAAGCCTTCCTTTGGTATACTATGTCAACACATTTGAAACCATTATTCATATTGTTGATTACCATATTCTATATTTCGTTAGAAAAAAATGGTAAATGGAGCAACTAATGCAATATATATACATAATTGTGTAATTGTACTTTAAGTTCATAGAAAAAAGAAGAGGAAAAAAGTAATAGGAGTTTTTGTTGCAACGTATGCATAATTGTTGTATTTTTCAAAGGTTACCCAAAGATGGACATTCGTCAGAATGAGCCAAACAGGGCAGAGAGAAGTTATAAATAATTCGAAAGCAGCGGTTCTAAAAGCGGCCTATTACTTCAGCATAGAAACTTTGATTTGATCATTTGTTGTTGGTATGATAAACAATTAGATGCCAAAGAACCAAATTCAACATTAAAAATTCAAGTTGCCTTTTACATTTCTTATTCATTGGTGAATTGTCTTTTTTCTAAATGAATATTTTGAAAAAAAAATCTTGAAGACTTTCTCTCTACCAGTCCATTGATAATTAAGAAACGCATGTTACTGGATTGGTTGCACACATGTATTGCATCCAAAACAATAGTCTCAAAGTGTGAAGGTATAAAAAATTGTTGATGTTTTAATGTTTGTGTATTGATAACGATATTATACATGTAAAAAAGATTTCAGCCAAAGCAGAATCCTTCTTGAACTTCAGGCTATAAGTAATTTGATCACCATTATTGTTTTCCACAACAAAAAGCTCTTTTTGTGAATGAAAAAGAAAACAATCTTACTTCTACAGTAGATGAAAATAAACTTTGCTGCACTTTCTTTCACATGGTCTTTAGCAATGCGATGCATTTTTTAGGGGAGCACTATAACGATGAAAAAAACATCCATAAAGATATAACTGGAAGCATTCTTATTTAAACAATATTTCCACGTATAACAATAATTGGATTCCGTCTTGATTGTTGACAAAATTTATAAGCCCCTACATTTGTTATACATAGTTTCGGACCATATATACATTCTATTAAACTTCCAAATATGAAAATTCACTAATGAAAAATGACATAATAGGATCTCAATGATGATAGATTAATAAGTTGAGTTGTGTCTAATCTTTTAGTTATTGTGGTATTATGTGCATAAAGATATAGCTAGCCCGTGCAGTTGCACGGGTTGACGGCTAGTTCGTTTAATGCCAGACTTTCCCAACAAAAAATGACATGGCGGCCGGGTTTTAGTTTAATTCGAAAAAGTGATTGAGGCAGGAAGAGGGAAATTATTGCTGCCTGGATTTGATATTTTGATTTTAAGTACGCAAATAAGGATGCACGTGACAAAATTTCAAACAGAGCGCGAGAGCAGCAGTCCATTGTAATTATGTTATCTTATTTGATCATATGCAGCAGAGAAGTTAGATCGGGTATGCATACATCACGAGGAATTTGATTACTCTCAGTTCAAAACAGAGGGTTTTGCGGAAGTTTTACAGCTTAATCTTGCTATCCATCTAGGTAATGTATTCAAATGTTGTGGTAAGTCAAGTGAAGAATTAATTTTCTTAATGTTACTACATATGACGCTTATTTTTTTATCTCAACACCAATGCCGCAGGGATTCACACAGATGCAATGTTTGGTGTATTGCACTAATTAATTCTTTACTAATTTGCTGCTTACAGCATATATATTATCTGCCATGTTAACTTACTAATTATTGAAAGTACTAAGCCACTTATATTGTATTTACTGCATGTATGATCAATTTGTTTCAGTATTGCATAGACTTCGAGTAAACATTTAAGGACATGTAAAGCAGTCTATTTCTTCCTCTAATTTTACTTTTTCAAATCTATTTTATTTCTTACAAAATTTCTTTCAGTGGAAATTTAAATTAATGCATAATAATTGTGGGAACCTCCTCTCATTTTTGTTAATCACTAATCACAAAGTAGATATATTCAGAAGGCGCATGTAAGGATATCGATATAACATAGTTGCTCCATTTCTAGCAAAATCCGATTGTATGTAGCAGTTTTTATACAAGGATCACAATACAAATTATCAATATTAATTATATATTGTAATTAGTTAAGTTAGATTACAATTTTAATTTGGCTGGATAAGTTTTTGCAATTACTGTATAGTAATTTCTATTTCACGTGAGATATCAGCCTCTTAATCATAGTAGTAGCATTAATCAACAAATAATTAAGTGTAGCTATATCACAAATTGATGCATGTACCACATAAAAATGTATTTAATTGCGTAATAGACTCATTATAAACTCTGAGCAATATGAACTAGAGGCAAAGTCTCTAGTACGTGCTGAAGTAAAGTAGCACCATAACGTAAACCAAACGTAGCGCTAGCTGGGTTTTTTCTACATAAGAGATTACAGTTGACTAAAATGCTGATGCATATACCTATTTATATTTGGATTTAAATATATAGCCTTTATTGGTATTCACGTGTACAGTTTACTCTGAATACATTTTTAATTTGCAATTATATGGTATTTGAATATAGATTTCTAAATTATATCTATGAACTTGCAAAACTTATAAATCAAAATAAGAAATAGGACCATGCATAATAACTACAAAATAAAACAAAAAAATCTATACAAAATATACTCTAGCCCGTGAGAATGCACGGGTTGACGACTAGTTACACATAATGCCTGTAAATATGACATGTGTTCCTGTTTCTACATCAGACTACTATTCTTGCATATCCCGCATTAGTCACTTATGATAAGGCCCCTTTAAGTCGCCACTGTGATATTGGTTGTGTCTTGCATATGATTTATAGCATGTACTGCTTCTAATTTGTTGAAACGCCATACAGTTTGAACTTGGCAGAGTGATATTGGTTGCGTCTTTCATATGGTGTCCAGCTTGCAATGCTTCTAATTTGTTGAAATGTCTTCTGCTTAGTTACCACATCATAGGTGTGAATATGTCACACCATCCTGTTTTTCATACATATTCCATCCTCGCATCATGTGTTTGCCTTTCATCCGAGTAGTGTTCGTCAGTATCATGCATAAATGAGTTCTGAAGAGCGAATTTTATTCCTTTTTCTTATCGGTTTGACTTCACAATGCAAAATCATTACAGCTGAAGGAAATTAGTCCGACAGTGGATGATGGTGGTCCTTCGGAGCAACTCAAATAGGGGGTCTCTACAGATTCTACTCTGTCATCCTCCCAACAAGATTCGCAAGACAACAAAAGGCTGGACAGTCAACATAGCTGTGTAGATGATGAGCACATCTCCCCTACTCCATCACAGGTGCTTGCTCTAACTTGGCACTATTATATGTGGTTGCAAGTTGCGTATGATATCTAGCTTGTATTGCTTCTAACTTGAATTGCATCAGCTTACTTTACACATAATATATGTGAATATGACACATGTTCCTGTTTCTAGAACATACGTGTACATGATGAGCACATCTCCCCTACTCCACCATCACAGGTGATTGCTCTTACCTGGAATTGTTATATGTGGTTGTGTTTTCCGTATGATATCTAGTTTGTATTGCTTCTGATTATGTTGAATTGCATCTGCGTAGCTTAAAATTTATACCTGCAATGATCACTTATCCATAAGACACATTTAACTTGGGACTGTGATGTAGGTTGCATCTTGCATTGTCTTGCAGCTTGTACTGCTTCTAATTTCTTGAAATGGCACTTACGACGAGACACTTTTTACCTGACAGAGTGATATTGGTTGCATGTTCATATGGTGCCTAGCTTTCATTTCTTCTAATTTTGTTGAAATGCCTTTCGGTTACTGTTTTTTCATACATATTCCATCCTCCTATCATACGTGTGAATATGAAACGCTCTCTTTTTTGTATATATTTCATCCTCCTATCCTGCACTTGCCTTACATCAAAGTAGTGTTCGTCTGTATCATGCATCAACCAGTTATGCAGAGTTAATTTTATTTATCTTCTTGTGGTTTTGACTTCATAAGGCAATATCAGAAAGTAGGAAGGAAAAGAGTAAGTTAGGGGATGTTGGTGGTCCTCCGCACCGACGCAAACAGAGACTCTTTAGATTTTCCACTGCTATTGCTAATGAAGTTGAAGTCCCAAGTCTACATGATGAGTTCATCTCCCGTACTCCACCATCACAGGCGCTTGCTCTAAGTTCACAGTGTGATAATTGGTTTCATGTTGCATATGTTGTCTAGCCTGTATTTCTTCTATTTTTATTAAACTGCACTTGCTGAGTTTATACGTTATACATGTGCATATGACACGGCTTTCTGTGTCTAGAATACACTTCATCTATCTATCATACCATGTTCTTACATCAAAGTACTGCTGTGGTGTATCCCGCATCAGTCACTCATGATTGGACGCTTTTAACATGGCAGTTTGATAGTGGTTGCATCTTGCATTGATTTCTACGTTATACTGCTTCTAATTTTTCGAATTGCCACTTATGACAAGACACTTTTAACTGGGCAGAGTAATATTGGTTGCATCTTTCACATGGTGTCTAACTTGCATTACTTCTATTTTCTTGAAAATCCTTCTGCTTAGTTTGCACATCGTAGCTGTGAATATGTCATGTCGTCTTGTTTTTCTTACATATTCCATCCTCATAAGGTTGTCTTACATCAAAGTATTGCTTGTCTGTATCATGCATCAATGAGTTCTGAAGAGTGATTTTATTCATTTGTGTTGTGGGTACATCTTGACATGGCAAAGTCAAAAAAGAGCAAGGAAAATAATATAGTAGGGAGTGATGTTACTCGTCGGGTGAAACGGAAAAGGATATGTCGTCGAGATTCTGCTAGTACTTATAGTGCAGTAGAAGGTCCAAGTCCACCGGCTAAATCTACAGACATAGTATCACCTGCTCCACCGGCTGCAGCATCCTCTTCAACTGTACCAGCATCTCAACCGGTTACTCGTTTGTTTGCTCCGGAACTGGCCAGTTCCCAAGCTGCCCTCACACCTAACACTACTTCCAAAGCACTGCTGACACAATAGGACTTGGCAAGATCAGATGAACCTCATGAGCATCAACACCAAGATGGTACCTGACCGAGTCAAGTTGCAGTTGAATGCTCCTTTATATGTACTCTCACAGTTTGATGTACATTAACACTTTCCATATTCGTTGTTGAACTAGCACCACGGTGCAAGCGGAAACAGACATCAGGGATAATGCTTGACAGATTAACAAAATCTAAAGGAGGAAGAATGCAGATCCATTTTGAGGCGGGTTTAAAAAGGCCACGTGATGCTACAGAGTCAGCCAAGTTAGTATCAGAGGCAGTCGTTGCCGTTAGGTATCATGCACGTATCCTCCCAACGTGGATCCAGTACAGGAATGAGAAAGACAATACCCAGTTTAACACCTTCCTTGACCATTTATCCGTAAGTAATGTTATTCATCGCAATTAGTAATATTGTCTTGCTCTGTCCCATACTTTCTAGCTTCCTCCTAATAAGACTCACATTCCTTTTTCAATAGCTGAGGTTCAAGTTGGATCCGAAATATGATGCAACTAAACAAGCATGCACTCATGTTTTTCAGTCTGCTCTACGACAGTATCGGTACTACCTTAGAAATCTCACTTTGAAGGCAAGGCTAACAATGAAATCGCCCAAGCATCTCCAATGGAATATATTACAGATGGAGACTGGACAACCCTCATTAAACACTGGTCTGATCCAAAGTATCAGGTAGGCTATGTGTATTTGATCAGACCACATATTGAACTTGTATTTATGTATGTGCCTTACAAGTGTATCTTCTTCTAGGCTAACTGTTTGAAGAACAAAACTAACCGTTCTAAAGTGAAATTCCAACAGACAATAGGATCTCGTAGCTATATTGCACACTACGAGGCTCTTGTAAATAGCTGCTACTTCCTTCTTCTTTTTTGTGCCATATTATCGTATCTATATTGACTTGTTCCAAATACAGAGGAAAGCCCGTGCGGACCAAAAAGAACCTGAACCGAATGCAGTGCAAATCTCCAAGGATTGCCACACCAGCAAGATGAAGGGCATGAGCACACCAGTTCAATCCGCTGTTGTAAGCCCTTACTCCTCCTGCCTTGAACTGATTGGTACTGTGATGTGTTCATTTAACTACTTGGTTTGCAGCCAATGTCAGATACTCTGTTCACTTTTATACACAGTTGTCTTAACGTATCATTTCACCTTACATGGTTCAAAAGAGATGAAGGATATTCTTTCGGTCTTGATGTGTAATCTAGTTGTTATGTTCACGTGCGCACACAATGATAAAATAGCATGTTTGTTTTATATCTGTTTGCCCATGATATGAATGATGCCATACTATGTTCATCCTACTTTAAAACATGTTTCTTTATCCTTAGATGTCAACGAATGTGAGGAAATAGACAATACAGTAGGCATGCTACATGGACATATGTTCCGAAAGTGATTTTATTATGTAGTTAGCACTACAATACATGCTAATGTATTACAGTAGTTCACCAAAATAAGTTAAGTATAAACGTTTAACCTACTTTGTTTGTTTTTATCTCATTAGTAACTTATCTGGTACACTAATCTACAAGTTCAAACTTTCAGGAAGCTATGGAACAAATGATTGAACAGCCATAACCACCTGAAGGTAACGAGTCTACCACAGGCACAATGTCACCTCTTGCTGCAGTGCGTCAGTATCTCTCCACTAACAGTGCAAAAAGCACCTTCCCGTGTAATTCTGGGTTGGTTGTCAAGGTAACCTCATCCAAATCGCCTACTAAACAAAATCTCCCTGCTAGACAGAGTGATATATTTGTGCTCCAGACACAAGTCCAATCCCTAATGGACGTTGTTTCAGAAACAAGAATAGTGGTTGAGAAATGTCATCAAGATATGAATGGTTTTGAAACCAAACTATCAGACATTCGCTTTGTTGTTCAAGAGCAATGGCGGAAAAAAGGTGGAGATCATGCTGCTCCATCAGATTCTACAGCCTGAAACATTAGCACTCAGGTCAAATGATTTGTGCTTCTATACATCTGATGGTGCTTTTATCTGGAAGGATAGTAAACTTTATGCCAACAGGCCTTTTGTTGTATGGTTGGAATTTATTTTATTATGATACAACATTTATGATTCTGCCACAGGCTACAGTAATTACGACGCTATTTTTGTATAGTGTAGGTTTATCTTAGTAACGCATTCGGCCGAAAGCTTCGTAGGAGCCCAACATGCCAACATTCGTCGGGCCCATTCCAATTGGGCTAAAAACGATTACGGGCCGCAATTCGCATGTAGCCCACTAAAAATATCTGGGCCTAAATCAGCATAAGCTTTCATATTTTTTTGGTAGGCATGTGCCCATAGTGGGCCTTTAACAGGCCTAAACATAATTTGGGCCCTCAATAAAAATAGGTCGTCTACAGGTATAAATATCTCGAGCCCATAAAAACATGGGCCTTTAATAGACCGAAAGTGAGATTGGGCCCTGATTGTGCCAAATAACCCACTGGTCTTAGTAGGCCGAAATGGTGGCCCATTTATGATGCGGATCTTTGACAGGCCGAAATTCGGACTGGGCTGTAAATGCGCCGACCTAATACACGAGCCTTTAAAAGGCCGAAACTTTGGTCGGGCTGGATTATTGTCATTTTTATATGGGCCTTTAATGGGCCCGATATGACATTGGGCCACATATGGTCCATGGTTCTCGTCCGGCGTTAACAGGCCGGAAATGACAACAGGCTGAAAGTGGCCCAAATCTATAGTGGGCCTCTAACAGGCCGAATGCCAGACGTGGCCGAATATGACCCAAATCCTTCACGGTCGTTTATGGGCCGAAAGTTTTGATGGCCTGTAAATGGGCCCAAATGACTTTGGACCTTTAACAGGCCAGAAATACACTGGGCCGTAATTCGGCCCAATTACTTAGCGGACTATTAATGGGCCAGAAGTGACCATGGGCCACGTTGATGACAAGTTTAGGATGGGCCGTTGACGGGCCGATTTGATAGAGAATGTTGGGCCTTTAGCTGGGCTGGCCCATTATGGTCTGCAGAATCTTGTGGGCCTTTAGCTGGGCCGACTCATTGTGGTCCGCAAAATCTTGTGGGCCTTTAGCTGGACTGGCCCATTATGGTCTGCAAAATCGTGTGGGCCATTAGCTGGGCCGGCCCATTATGGTCTGCTAAATTTTGTGGGCCTTTAGCTGGGCCGGCCCATTATGGTCCGCTAAATCTTATGGGCCTTCGGTTGGGCCGGCCCATTTAAACTTTGTGGGCCACTTTTGGGCTGGTCCACGTGTCAACATATCATAGGCCCATCTCGACCGTTGGATGAGTGACACCTGTGCCAACGCAGAGCTGACGCGTGGATCCGTCGGCTAATGAGAATTTTACACGTGGAAAATCGACATTGGTCGTGGCTGTTAGCGGGTTATCGGATCCAAAAAACAGACCCGATAGGTTAACGGTGGTTAATGGCGTCCCGTTACGGTGGATGCCACGTGTCGGTCACCCTTGACGAAACCACTTCTATGATGCGCGCTTTATCGTCATGGAAGTGGACACTTCCGTGATGATAATTTTGGTAATGTCATGGAACACTTCTACGACAGCACATGTATGACTATCTTGATTCATGGATGTACATGCATGACAGAAAATGTGACCTACTGTGACAAACATGTATCATCACGGAAGTGTATTTTTTTGTAGTGATAACACGGTCATGCCATGAACTTGGCATAAGCCGGCCGTCCAAACAGGGCGTGATACGGGCTCTTGATTTTGACCACCTCAAAGGTTAACTTCTCAGCCCTAGAATCATGCTCATCTCCAATGGCAACCTCCAGCTCAATCTTACCCACTGGGTACGCAGACTTACCAGGGACCACTCCATGGAAAACAGTGTTGGAAGTCTTGAGATTTTTATCAATCAAACCCATGCAACGAAAAGTCTCATAATAGAGGATATTGATGCTACTGCCTCCATCCATAAGCACCTTAGTGAATTTATATCCACCAACCTGAGGTGCCACCACCAAGGCCAAGTGACCCGGATTGTCAACCCGGGGAGGGTGATCTTCCCTACTCCATAGAATAGGCTGCTCAGACCATCTCAAATAACGAGGAACTGTCGGCTCAACAGCGTTCACAGCCCTCTTATGAAGCTTCTGGTCCTGTTTGCACAAAATGGTGGTAAACACATGATATTGTCCACTATTCAGCTGCTTCAGATTACTCTGATATCCACCTTGCTGCTGCTGCTGACCACCCTGGCCAGATTGCTGATTATAACCACCTTGATGACCCCGAGAGCTTTGAAAATTGGAATTTGAACCGCCGCCTGGGCCATGAAAGCCGCCGCCACCTGAGCCGCCGCCCGGCCCATGATTACTGTCAAACATGTTGGAATTCTTGAAAGCCTTCATGATCGTACAGTCCTTCCATACGTGAGTGGCCGATTTCTGTGGAGTATGGTGACTTGGACAGGGCTCATTTAGCAACTAATCAAGCATGGGGCTTGACCCGCCAGACCGAGGAGGCGGTCTCCCCTTACGTTGTTGATTGTTACCCTGCACATTGGTGTTAGCCACAAACTCCAACCCACCATCAGCCTTACATTTATTATTACCTCCTTGATTTGCCGAGTTATCCTGAGGACCCTTGGCGTTATCGTTCTTCTTTCTCTTACCTGTCTTCTCATCATCAGACTCGGGATCCTTGGTACTATTAGAGTCGGCGTATTTGACTAGAGTCGCCATCAGCTCGCCCATGTCATTACAATCGCTCTTGAGCCACCCCAGCTTCATCTTCAGAGGCGTAAAACTACAATTTTTCTCCAACATTAAGACTGCGGAGCCAGCATCCATCTTATCAGACGAATGTATTATGGCTTTGACCCGGCGCACCCAATGGGTTGTGGACTCACCCTCATCTTGCTTGTAATTAGTCAAATCCACAATTGACATGGGCTGCTTGCATGTATCTTTGAAGTTCAGAATGAATCGGGCTTTTAACTCTGCCCATGAACCGATGGAATAGGCGGAAGGCCCTTCAACCAAGTGCGGGCCGTCCCAACCAACATCATGGTGAAGTACTTGGCCATCACAGCGTCACTGACTTCCAGTAGCACCATAGCCATCTCATATCTTTCAATCCACGCCCCAGGCTGTAAGTCGTCCATGTAATTAGGCACCTTTCGAGGCCCCTTAAAATCCTTGGGCAAACGCTCGTTACGTAGAGTCAGCACCAGACAAGGGACACCTCCGGTCCTAGTGGTCACGCCTGCCTCAATAGAAGTCGTCGGATAAACCAGAAAAGACTGGTAAGCCGCCCGCTCAGCCGTCTGCTCACCCGCCCGCTAAGCCTCTTGACGTATTCTGTCCTGATCAACGAAGTTAAGAGCTCCATCACGCGCCGGGTCATGCCCGCATGGCTGCTCACAGCGGCGGGCGTTGCTTGAAATGGCCACTGAATCCATGTGCCTGCTATAACTCGGGCTCCGGCTTGGATGAGGGGTCGAATGAATCATGTCTCGGCTATACGAGTACGCCTCCTACTGCGCCAAAGTCGTCTGAAGAAGTTCTCTGACCCTTCGAGTTTCAACCGCCGTCGGAGAGTCGCCCTCCATCGGGAGAGTCGCCAATCGTGTTGCCGCAGCAATCATGTTCTCCAAAGGGTTAGAATAATGACCCGGTGGTGTTGATACATAATGAGGTGGAGCAGTATTTATCCAGCGAGGTTCCATCATATGCGGCTGAACCGGCATTCCAGCCCCGGGCGTTGCAACCTGGTCCATCTCCGATGGGTTACTGGGTCCTGCACTGGGTGTACGGAAGAGGTTTCGAGGATCATAAACCGGAGGCAGACGGGATCGAGTCTTCTGGAACATCCTCCTCATGACCTCATTTGACACGTTCTGATCCTCGTGAGCTGGAAAGCCTGTGATTGAATCCGCTGAGCCTGGGCGTCCAAAGCTGCCCGCTCTGCGGTCATCCTGACATTTTCCGCCGCCAGGTCTTCCTTAGCCTGCACTATATCCTACTTTAACTACGCCACTTATGCATCATATTGAGCTTGATCCGCCGGGTTTACCACGGCAGTTAATAGGGCTGTGATCTTATCCATGAGATCCATCAACACATGAGCCGGCGGACGCACAAGGCCTCCTGCCCCGGCTGCGGATGACCCGGAGGTTATCGGTGCCACAACCGTAGAGTTTTGAACGGGTTGCGTGCCAGCCATGAAGATTCCAACTCTACTCGATGGCTCAAGGAGGTCCGGAATACTACTGCCATCGGAACATCCCTCAAGCCCATCGTCTTGCAATTCATATAGTGAATCCGTCTCACCCGTGGACGACTCACCATTAGAGTAGATGGTCGTCTCACCGTCGGACATAGATCCTTCAGAAAGTTCCCCTCCGTGGATGCATCCCACGAAGGCACGCTTCATGGCAGGCTGAGACTGGGCGGGTCTCGCACGCTGAGCCGTCTTGATGAGGTCGGTGCAGACGTCCGGCTCGCCGATCTTGCCGATGAAGATGTGGATTCCGCCGAAGGGGACCCGGTACCCATACTCAATTAAGCCGGCGTCAGGGCCCCAACCTACATCGTCGATGTAGAGCTTGTCGTGATGACTCTTGGTCATCCATCCCACAGCGTATCCCTTGAGCCCTTCAAAGCTGCCCTTCAAGAACTCAAATCTATCAGGCGCTGGCCCCATGGTGGGCGCCAAATGTTGTGGAATTGTCACGTCAAATGTCCTAGTGAAAGGACTTAGTCGTGGAGCCATCGCAACTAGGAAGCTTAAAGGGGTTAATCGGGACAAAGGACACGGGGTTTATACTGGTTCAGCCCCTTACGGTGAAGGTAAAGCCTACGATCCAGTTTTTAGTGGGATTGCTTATGTCTCGATTACCAGGGAGCGAAATCGCTTGACCTAGCTCTCGATCTGATGTTACTTGTCCTGAACTGCCGCTGGGTCGTCCCTTTATATACAGAGGTCAACGCCCAGCGCCTCACAGAGTCCCGGTCGGCTCATAAACAGTGTCCGACTCGGTCTCTAACTATTCTTGACTTACAATACAAGTTATGTACACAGGGCAGTTTATCTCTATGGGCCTTAAGTCACCTTTGGGCTTTGGGCCTTTAACTGAACCGCCATCTTCAAGCTTGTTTTGGGCTTCAAGAGTCCTCATAGGTATAACCCGGCCCCTCCTGGGCGGGTCATACCTAATAGTTATATCCCGAACAAATACCCATCTGATCTTGAAAATGAATATGATTTGTGGGTAGTTTCATTTGTTCTTAGGGACATGGGAGTAGTTTTGTTGTAAGTAATCATATGAAGTTGGTATTTCATTAAATATTTTGATGATGTGTATGTTGTTCTTCCTCTAGTGGTGTCGTGTGAACATCGACTACATGACTCTTCACCATGTTTGGGCCTAGGGGAAAGCATTGGGGAGTAATATGTAGATGATGGGTTGCGAGAGTGACAAAAGCTTAAACCCTAGTTTATGTATTACTCCGTAAGGGGCTGATTTGGATCCATATATTTAATGTTATTGTTAGATTTATCTTAATTATTATTTCGTAGTTGAGGATGCTTGCGAGAGGGGGTAATCACAAGAGGGTTGCTTTTTAAAGTAAGAACATCACCCTAGCACCGGTCCACCCACAAATCAATTTATCAAAGTAGTGTACGTCAATCAACTAAACATGATGAAAGTTAACTAGACAATATTCCCATGTGTCCTCAAGAATGCTTTGCTCACTATAAGAAGTACTTTCGGCTTGTCCTTTGCTACAAAAAGAATTGGGCCACCTTGATGTACTCTTGTTACTATTGATACTTGTTATTTGTTACAAATTACCTCGCTACAAAACTATTTGCTACTACTATTTACATCAGTTGCAGACAATACCTTGATGAAAACCGTTTGTCATTTCCTTCTGATCCTTGTTGGGTTTGACACTCTTACTTATCAAAAGGACTACGGTTGATCCCCGATACTTGTGGGTCATCTGTGTTCTTTGTTTCCTTTGTTTATTCGTGTTCGTTTCTTTTGTATGTTTGAAAATTTTCAAAAATCCAAAAATATTTCTCACTTCTTTTGGGTTTTTCTTTCTTGTTTAATTAGTTCTAGTAGTAAAAGAAAACACAAAAGGATTTCTCATTCCTTCTTTTGTTGTTTGTTGGGAGTTGTCCGGTGTAAATAGTTTTTCTCGCATCTCATTTTTCTTCTTTAGTTTGCTCTCTTTAGAAAAACCTAAAAACTCCAAAAAAATATTTTAGTGTGTTTCTCTGAATTTCTTTTCGTTTCTTGAGTCATTGTAAGGAAAAGACTTCCTAAGAATTTTTGAGTGGCTCTCAAATGCTTTATAGTTGATCTAACAAAGAGCCATATATTTCCTCGTGTTCTCCTTTGAATTAAGTTTGTAGATTTTAGCTTAGTCCACGACACTCTTGTTCTATTATTATTTTCACATCATTGGGTCGTGTAAGTGAAAGGAAATAAGGATGATGATTTGATGAAGTGACTATGGTAAAGAAAAGTTGGTATGGAGTCTTCTTCTTTTTGTTTTTGTAAATATGCTTAACTCAGTAGTCCTAATTCAGGATATTATGAGTAACATGCTTTTAATGAAAAATAGAGATTATATATGCTCATGCCATGCTTAAGTAGCTAGCACTGAATAATCATTTATCTTGCATGTCAACATGCATTAAAATGGTTGTTGAAAGTGCAACTAATCCCTGGGTGGTTTTGGTAATTCATAACAACATATAGCTCATTGAACTAATATCCATTCAAGATTAATATTTCAGGATGTTCAATGATTGGCATGGCATGGATTAGAGATGTGGACCCCTCAAAATGCTAAGGACAAATATTGGCAAAAGCTCAAGACTCTTCATCTTAATTTTAGTCATCCAAGATCACATTGAGTCCATAGGAAAGCCAATGCTATTAAAAGGGGATGAGGTGTTGCTTAATGTCTTACTTGCTCAAATGCTTAGTGATATTGCTGCAAAACCCTCAGCCACTTTTTCCATCCAAATATATCCAGACCCAAAACTCTAACTCAGCTATTTTTTCTATCTGGAGCCACTGAGTTCATATGACATACCCCCTGCCTAAAACCCTAACATTTCAGTCCCATCGATATGGATCTCGGTCTCACCGAGATGGCCTAGCCAACTCTCTGTTTCTTGTTGCAATTATTTCCGTCTCATCGAGAATTGCAATCGATCTCACTGAGATGGCTTGACCAACTCCCTATTGCCTTATTGCTTCACTTCAATCCCACCGAGTTGATGGAATCGGCGCCACCGAGATGAGGTTTGCCCTAAACCCTAGCACATCGGTCCCACCTAGTTGTTCCAGTCGGTCCCACTGAGATTCCTAACATTCACATTTTTCAACTGGTCGGCGCCATCGAGTTTAACCATTCGGTCCCACCGAGATGAGTCAAATGTGTGTAACGGTTGGATTTTGTGTGGAGGCTATATATACCCTTCCACCCCCATCTCCATTTGTGAGAGAGCCATCAGAACGTTCCTACACTTCCAAAGAGAACCACCTACTCATGTGTTGAGATCAAGAGATTCCATTCCTACCATTTGAACCTTGATTTCTAGCCTTCCCAAGTTGCTTTCCACTCAAATCACTCTTCCACCATAGCCAAATCTGAGAGAGAGAGAGAGAGTTGAGTGTTGGGGAGACTATCATTTGAAGCACAAGAGCAAGGAGTTCATCATCAACACACCATGTATTACCTTTTGGAGAGTGGTGTCTCCTAGATTGGTTAGGTGTCACTTGGGAACCTCCAACATGATGTGGAGTTGAACCAAGAAGTTTGTAAGGGCAAGGAGATCGCCTACTTCGTGAAGATCTACCCGAGTGAGGCAAGTCCTTCATGGACAATGGCCATGGTGGGATTTGCAAGGTTGCTTCTTTGTGGACCCTTCGTGGGTGGAGCCATTCGTGGACTCACACAGCCGTTACCCTTCATGGGTTGAAGTCTCCATCAACGTGGATGTATGATAGCATCACCTATCGGAACCTCGCCAAAAATCTTCATGTCTCCATTGCGTTTGCACTTTCCAAACCCTTCCCCTCACCTTCATATGCAATGTTTTATTTTCTGTTGCTATACTCTTAGAATTGCATGTGTAGGTTGATTGCTTGACTTGTGTCATTTGCTAAAATCTTCCCACAGCTGAAATTGGGAAAAGGACAGATTTTTATTTGGTCAAGTAGTTTAATCACCCCCCTCTAGACCTACTTTCGATCCTACAAGTGGTATGAGAGCTTTGGTCTCATTAGCCTTGATTTCCATAGCTTTGGTGATCATAGCCTTGGCTTCACAACCTAGGAGAGTATGGTTTCTAGCGAGGGAAATTACCACCGTAGAGGTCCTTACTTTCATGGTACAAATTTTGCTAGTTCGAAACATAAGATGAAAATGCATATCCTTGGTCATAACCCCGCCGTTTAGGTTGTTGTTTGTATTGGCTTTCAAGGTGAATACTTTGAAGATGGAAAAGAACAGACCGTGAAGCCACCACCGACGAATTAAAGATGTTGCAATACAATGCTCAAGCTTGCGATATTCTCTTCAATGGATTGTGCCCCGAAAAATTCAACAAAATCAGCCGCCTTGAGAATGCAAAGGAAATTTGGGATAGTTTGGTTGATATGCACGAAGGTACTGAGTCCGTCAAGGAATCCAAGTTGGATGTGCTTCAAATTCAACTTGACAAGTTCAAGATGAAGGATGGTGAAGGAGTCACTGAAATGTACTCTACGCTTGCTCTCATCACAAATGAGATTGTCAGCTTAGGAAGTGAAGAGATGACCGAAAAATTCATCATCAATAATATCCTTAGAGACTTGGATGGAAAATATGATACCATGTGCACTTTGATCCAAATGATGCCCAATTACAAAGATCTCAAGCCTACAGAAGTCACTGGTAGAAATGTTGCTCACGAAATGTTACTCCAACAACTACTCCAAGAGATGACCGACAAATTCATCATCAATAATATCCTTAGAGACTTGGATGGAAAATATGATACCATGTGCACTTTGATCCAAATGATGCCCAACAACTACTCCAAGAGAAGCTATCACTTTGACTCCGACTATACTCAAGATGAAGGTGTTGTCGGTCTTACACTTGTGTCATCCAACTACTATGACATATTTGACTCACCAAATGAATTTTAAGATGCTTCATGGCTAAAGGCCCCACTTTTGTCATCCAACTCCTACGACATGCATTGAAGTTTCTGGTCAATACAGTACTAACATGCAATAATAAACATTTATCATGAACAAGGAAATATGATAATAACCAATTTATTATTGCCTCTTGGGCATATTTACAACAGCGTCACTATTTGAGATGCCCTAAGCTCCCAAGTTTTGGAGCCTCCTTGTGTGTTAGGGACTATGCATGGGGGAGGCTACGGGCCCCACTTGTAAGGGTGTGTGTCTATGAGCTAACCAGTTTTTTTGGTTTTGAGAAGGTATTACCTGGTCTATTGTTTTTCCTTTTTTGTCTTTCTCATCTGTTTAATTTGTTTTGTTTTTGTTTTTCCTACTCTTTTTTATCGTTTCTTTTTATTTAATTTTATTTTTTTGGATTTTAATTCATGAATATTTATTAAAAGCTTTGAACATTAAAAAACGATGAACTTTTCTAGAATTCATGAGTATTTTTAAAATTCATGAACATTTCAAAATTGGTGAATATTTTTCAAATTTGCGAACAATGTTGGTAATCCATGAGTATTTTTTTAACTCATGAACATTTTAAAAAAATTAGTTTGTAAAAATATTATAATTCATGATGTTTGTACAAGAATTTCTTTTGGTTTAATGAACTTATTCAAAAAAAATATGATAACATTTTTTCTGAGCTAGCAGTGGAGCGAGTGTAAAATAAGCTAAGAGAGTGAGCAAAGCAGGGAGCCTAGAGAGCAAGAGCTTCATGGATAGACCCATATGAGCTTTATAACAAAAATTCCACAGTTTCAATGTCGAATAAGAGCTTCCAAGGGGCTCACACAACTGATACCGACTCATACCAAGCATGAAATGTGTAAGGACACCACAACCACACACTTGAAAACTTCACCCTTCTCTCAGAATAAATGTCGTCTCTTAAGCCAGCCCAACACAACACAAGCCCAATACAACAGGCAAATGAAAAAAACACCACAAAGACATAATTCAAAAGCAAGCCAACTTGTTGAAACTAAAAGAAAACAACTAACCACAATAACCTGCTAGAGCAAAAATATTGATCCCACGAGTGTAGAACAGAGCAGCAAAGCGCACATTAGTCTCTAGTAATAAGTGATGTCCTACCCTTTTGAGAGAAAATAATCACATCATTTGCTGCCATACTTTTGATATCATTGAGTGATTTCCTTACTGAGCCCTTCTTGCTAGATTATAAACTGGTCACACATTTTAAGATTCAACTCTACCATCAGTTAGGCCAATAATATATGAGTTATTAATTCATAAAACATATACCATAGGAATTATCCAATACAAATTCAATGACATGATATTTGAGTCACATAACCCAAGTTTTGGTAAACAAAATGAAGTTACATACTCAAGTCACTAATTCCTACTGTAAACCCTCGGCCATCTATTGCATCCAAATATGGATCATCTCAAGGAGTCAAAAGGGCGGGATGGTCATTTTATATTAAACCTTAATTATTATGCATAAATTAAAATGCCTTGTCCATCCATCCGTCTGCCCCCTATATTAATGGCACACGATTACCAAGGCAAGCTACTCCGGCGCCACCCATTCCTCCCTCTGCCTCCCACCACTGTTATATAAAATGCCACCCCAACCATAGCCACAGTCATCCACCTCTGATCCCTTTCTCCTCTCTGCAGCACTCCAAACATGGTTTCCTCGTGCTCCAAAGCTCTCTGGGATGGGCTAGCGACGGACCAGAAGAAGGAGATGTCCTCCATTGCTGCTGGCTGGCTAGCCGGCAGGCAGCCAGAGGAAGACCATGTCCCAATGGAGGACACGGTCAGTGACGAACCGGCGCCACCCTCCTTGTATGCGCCACCCTCGCTGGCGCATTGCACCATGACCATCGTGTGGCTCATGCCCATTACATGGACATGATGTGGGAGGAGCAAGAGGAGCAATCCCGGGAGGCGCTGGCCGACGCCACCTACAACCACCAGCTCCTCCTAGAGCAGCTCACCGTCGGCAAGGTGATTGTGGCGGTCGCGTACCTAGCGGAGCAGGCGGCGCTGCTCGAGTCCTACCGCTCCGCCCGCAAGATCCTTCGCCCACTGGTGGTACCACCATCATTGGGTAGAACTGGAGGGCGCCTACAAGGAGTTCGATGAGGCGGCGGACGAGGTGTGGGGCAAGAACGACGATGAGGCGGAGGATATCACCGGCTCCGCTAAGGCCGTGTGTGACGCACGGATAATTAAGCTACAGTAATCCTCAGCTAATGATACCACGTCACCACGATTACTATTACTAATCCTCGCTTGATCCAAATCTTAGTTAAAACTCAAGTTCAAAACCGAGATTAAGTCAAAAGTCAAATTTTGTAACACATGAAAACTAAAATGTTCAAAGTGTGGCAAATAATCCCAGGATAATTGTCATGTTGAAACAATATTTTATAATGTGTTTAAATCCTTTGAAATGAATAAAACAGGGCTAGCTATTTAATTTATAAAGCTATAAAAAGGTAAAGGCGAAAGAGCAAAAATGGGAGAGGCCCACTGTCCCCTGGGCTTTAGCCACCTGGGTGGCGCAACCCAGCAGGCCCAACTGGTCCAGCTCATCTCCTCCAGTCGCCTCCCTCCTCTCTACCCGAGCCGCTACAGGGGCTCGTCCCCACCGGACCAGCCTCGCCTGCGCCGCCCCGAGGGGTTATGGGCGACGCCTAAGGCTCCCCTCATCTCGTCTCTCCCACTTGCCCCTCACCCTAGGCACTCTTGCTCCATTCCGCCCCTGCCCCAAATCCCCTTCTCCACCCTCGGTCGAACGCAGCCGTCGCCATGGCCTCCCTCATCCATGCGACCACCGCGCTCCTCACGAGCTGGCTCCGTGTCCAGGGGATCCCTCTACCTCGCCCACTTCGACTACGGGGAGAAGAACAAGCCGGGATGCCCCTGCTACGCCGGATCGAGGTCGTCTTCATCACTACAAAAAAAGACACATCCGTGACATTTTGGGATGAACGAAAAAAAATTATGTCATACATATGACACTTCTATGACGATAATTGTGACAAAACCCGGTATCATCATAGATATGGTGGGCTCCTACTTCTATGACAAAAAATCATGACAGAAAATGGGCTTTTTGTCTTGGGCGGGCCGGAGACGCAGCTGCATGACATTCTTTGGGCCGTCCATGACAGAAAAAACCATGGTAGAAGCGAGGGGGAGGAAAATTTCGGGGAGTTGCCAGTTACGGTGGGAGGTCGGGGCCGAGCGATGCGCGTTTCTCTCGTACGTACGCGCGTGTGTGCGAGGCGTTGGCTCTAACTGAACCTGAGCGAGGCGTTGGGATCTAACTGAACCCAACCGATTGCACTGCAGGCTACGTGTTACTGAACCCGAGCGATCGGTCAATGGCTATTAACTGAACCCGATGGAGCGATTCCTTCGCTACTGCTGTTAACAGAAGCCGATCGATTGGATGAACAGTGAGCGTTGCAGGGGGGGTTGGATGAACAGTGAGCGGTGGTGTTGCCTCTGGATGAACAGGACCCCATGGTGTGGAGGGTTGGATGAATAGTAGATGGTGGAGGGGTGGCCGTGGAGGGGTGGTGGAACAGGACCCCGTGGTGTGGAGGGCTGGATGAACAGTAGATGGTGGAGGGGTGCCCGTGGAGGGGTGGTTGAATAGTAGCCGGTGGAGTAGCGCGCGGTGGAGGCTGGATGAACAGGAGCCCGTGGAGGCTGGAGGAGGTCAACGGTAGCCCATGGAGGCTGGAGGAGGTCGACGGTGGAGATGAACAATATCTCGTGGAGTCCCGTTTTGCGGTACGCCACACCCCTCCCGATGAACAGGACCCCCGTTTCAACCGTAGCACTCCAACACAAGTCTGTTTCGTCCGTTTTGCGGTACACCACACCCCTCCCGATCAACAGGACCCCCGTTTCGACCGTAGGAGGTCCGTTTCATCCGTTTTACGGTATGCCACACCCCTCCCGATCAACATGACCCCCGTTTCGACCGTAGGAGGTCCGTTTCCTCCGTTTTGCGGTACGCCAGACCCCTCCCGATGAACAGGATCCCGTTTCGAATGTGGCCGGTCTAACACAAGGTCGTTTCCTCCGTTGTGCGGTACGCCAGGCCTCGTTTCCATCGCCTGTTCCGTCCAAGCCCTCCCGATGAACACGACCACGCATTCTGTTCCGACCCAGCCGGTTGGCTCCCACGCGTTCCGTTGCCTCCCGATGAACACGACGCATTTCGTTGCCTCCTCATGAACACGACGACGATGTTGTTTCTCCGTTCCGACCCAGCCATGTACGTATGCGCGAGTAGGCGTTCGAGACCCTGCCCGTATGTACGTACGTGGCCGTATTTTCTTTTTTGCACCCTCGTCGTTGTACGTACGTGTACATGCTACGTGCACGCCTCTACTACGACACGTGCGCGCCTCTAAATCTATGACACGTGCACGCCTCTACATCGACCAGTATGTACGTACACGTTCGCGACCAGAATGACAACGCTACGTATGCTTCGACCAGGTGGGTCCTGACTGTCAGGCACTTCCTTGCATGCGAAGATGTAGCTGGTGGGTCCCAGCAGTCAGGGGGGCGAATCGTTTTTTTTAACGCACTTCCTTGCGTGCGAAGATGTAATTGGTGGGTCCCAGCAGACTGGGGGAAACGTTTTTTCGCTAAATACGGTGGCCCGTCCGGTGGGTCCCTGCTGTCAGGTGGAGGAATAATTATTTTGCACGTAATAAGGAGGCACTTCCTTGCTGCGGTCGTGGACCCAGCTGTCAACCTCTCCACGTACAGTCCACGTCTGATGGAAGCCATTCCTTCACCACATTGACCACGCCGCGCCGAGAGCACCAGGGCGGTGGACGACAGCGAGGCCTAGGAAGGGGACGACGCGGACCGAGGAAGACGCGGCAGTGGATGCCCACGCATAGAGGAGTACAAGGGTTCACTGGTTCGCTGCGGTGTGAGGCTGCCGTCGCCGCAGAATAACAGGGGGTGTGGGTGAGTAGAGGGATGGCCTGGCCAGCGGTGGGAGTAGTAGGGGGCAGTGAGGCCTCCGCCGCATCGCAGCCGGCCACAAGAGGCTGGAGCACGAGGCACGAACGACGCTGGTTTGGGCAGCTGATGCAAGAAGACCAGAGGTTGAAGAAGCACTAAGGCCATTGGATGGACATCGTACGGTCACTGGAGCTAGAATCATGCATATTGACTAAGTTGACAAAGCCCTCTGTCCCTGTCAACTTAGTAGGCCCACAAGTCAGCCTGCCACTATACTGGGTCCCAGCTAACAGGGGGAGTATTCATTTTTTTGTGCGTAATAAGGAGGCACTTCCTTGCGTGAGAAGATATAGCTGGTGGGTCCGACCTGTCAGCGGCGGTAACGTTTTTTCGTGAAATACTGAGGCCCTTTCGGTGGGTCCCTGATGTCAAGTGGACGAATCATTATTTTGCGCGTAATAAGGAGGCATTTCCTTGTGTGCGGCCGTGGACCCAGCTGTTGGCATCTCCACGTACAGTCCACTTCAGATGCATGTCGGTCGTTGACCACGTTGACCAGGCCGCACCGAGAGCACCAGGGCGGTGAACGATGGCGATGCCTAGGAAGGGAACAACATGTAGGCAGGGAAGACTCAGCAGTTCTTTCCCACGCGGAGGGGAGTACGACTGAATGAGGGTTTACTGGTTTGTCTGTCGTCGCCGGAGAATAACAGCAGGTGTGGGTGAGTACAGGGTTGGCTAGGCTAGTGATGGGAGTACGGTGGGGCAGTGAGGCCTATGCGGCAGCAAAGCTGGCCGCGGGGAGGAGGGAGCAGGCAGTCCCGCCGGCGCTTGTTTGAGCGGCTGGAGCAGGAAGAGCAGTGATTGAAGAAGCACAAGGGCCGTTGGATGGCCATCCAACAGTCACTGCTTGTGTGTCAACCTTTTTTTTAGGAAAGCCTCAAATCTGTGGAAAACAGCATACAACCCATCTGCCATTATTTCTAATAATTTACAGCCCATTTGCTAATTCTTAAGGTTTTTCTGGAGCCCATATTCTTTTTGTTAGCATTACAGCCCATATTGTAGCCACGGTTAAAAAATTATACGAAATTTTGCATATTTCGGTGCGGTCCGAACTGTTTTTAAACCCGAAATTTCGACTCACATTCAAACTGATTTTAAAACTAAATGTATATCAATATAAAATCCAACAAATTCTCCATGCATAAAATTAATGTAATTTAAAATCTCGAAATGAAAAAAAAAGATATTTGAAACTAATTGCCGCTTTGATGTGTTTTAAAAATTTACAGCCCATTTCTCATTACTGATGGGCCATTTTCTCGGCCAGCCGAATGAAAGCTCTCCTCGTCTTGAAAGATTTGCAGCCCAACAGGCCTGACAAAGCGACTTAGTTGGCAAATCACAAAAAAACTGGGCTGTTGCCGTGGACCCAGCTGTCAGCCTCTCCACGTACAGTACTCTTCCGATGGAAGTTGTTCCTTGACCACGTTGACCACGCCACGCGGAGAGCACCACGACGGTGGACGACAGCGAGGCCTAGGAAGAGGACAACACGGAGCCGGGGAAGACGCGACAGTGGAAGCCTGCGCGGAGAGGAGTACGAGGGTTCACTTGTTCGGCTGCGGTGTGAGGCTGCCGTCGCCGCAGGGCTTGGCCAGCGGTGGGAATAGTAGGGGGCGGTGATTCCTCCGCGACAGCACAGCCGGCCACGGGAGGCAGGAGCATGAGGCACGACCACCGCTAGTTTGGGCGGCTGGAGCAAGAAGACCAGAGGTTGAAGAAGCACCATGGCCGTTGGATGGACATCATACAGTCACTGGAGCTAGAATCGTTCATATTGACTAATTTAACAAAGCCCTTCATCCCCGTCAACTTAGTAGGCCCACAAGTCAGCCTCCCACCAAGGTGGTTCCCAGCTAGCAGGGGGAGTATTCATTTTTTTGTGCATAATAAAGAGGCACTTCCGGTGGGTCCGAGCTGACAGCGGGGGAGGGGGGGACATTTTTTTTGCAAAATACGGTGGCCCGTCAGGTGGGTCCCAGCAGTCAGGGGGCAAATGTTTTTTTTCCGCAAAATACGGTGGCCCATCTAGTGGGTCCCCGCTATCAGTTGGAGGAATCATTATTTTCCGCATAATAAGGAGGCACTTAGTTGTTGTGGATGTGGACCCAGCTGAGACTCTCCACATACAGTATACTTCCGATGGAAGTCGTTCCTTGATCATGTTGACCTCGCTGCGTTCCGTTGCATGCATGCGTTGATGGGCGTGGTGCGTCCCCACTGTCAGCCTCTCACGTACAGTCATCTTCCGATGACTCTCGGTTGTTGACCACATTGACCACACCGTGCCGAGCGCACCCAGACTGGAACGACCCAGAGATGGGGAAGACGGGGCAGTGGAGTCGCAGATGGAGAGGAGTGGGAAACTTCACTGGTTCGGGTGCGCGGCAGCACAGCCGCGGTGCCGCCCACAGGAGACAGGAGCAAGAATAGAGGTTGAAGAAGGGGCACGGCTGTTGGATTAACATCCAATGGTCCAGCTGCTAGAATCATTTGTTGATTAAGTTGACAAAGCCATGCGTACACGTCCGCTTAGCAAGCCCACAAGTCAGTCACCAAATCTGACGGGTCCCAGCTGTCAACGGGATGAATAAATTTTTTCGCAAAACAAGGAGGCACTTCCTTCCGTGCGAAGATACAGCCGGTGGGTCCCAGCTGTCAGGTGGAGGAAACATTTTTTTAGCTTAATAAGGAGGAACTTTCCTTGCATGCGACCATGGACCTCGTGGGTCCCAGCCGTCAGGCTCTCCACGTACAGTCCTCTTCCGATGACTCTCGTTTGTTGACCACGCCGCACCGAACACAGCGAGGCGGTGGACGACGGCGAGGCCCCAGACGAGAACGACTCGGAGATGGGAAAACGCGGCAGTGGAGTCGCAGATTGAGAGGAGGAGAAGGGTTATAACTGGTTCTGTTGCAATTCATATCAAACTCAGGTTCACAGGACACGTTCATATTCATAGCCAACATTCACTATCAACAACTCAAAAGATTCATATATACACAAGCTCAGCATATCTATGCATCCAAATGATTGATAGATCACACGACAATATTCATACATAATTCACAAAAAGATTTAGATATACACATGTTCAGTATGTTTATGCATCCAAATGATTGAGATCACAGCCAATATGATCCATGGACGAACTTTAATTACCTAGGGTACAGACTGGTAAATGGTGTTCAATCAGAGGTACTTCTTGCTAAAATTAGTTCTTGTACGAGTAAACTTTCGAGTACATAAGAGGCATCATAGACAATCTGAACTTTGCTTGTAGGTTTATCCTCAAATAGTGGCCTCGTGCCGATGGAGGTTTGAGCAACTTAGCACTACTTTCATCCAACTAGTTTACTGGCTCATCTTGGTCCTGTATCTCGCCAAATTCTACATTGCAGACGAGAAAGGAGGCGGTTGAAAAAATGAACCACCCAAATTTTTTGTGCAGTTCAACTAAAATGGAGCATCCTTGGCATGCAGACTGATTAAGTCCCAGATGAATATACGCATCAACCAACTTGTCTGGAATCTTTAGACTCCATGCCATATAGTTCGCTACCATATGTGCCGATAACCAAAAGGCACAAGTTAGGACCAAAGACTGGACTGCGTTTTTCTGGGCTATGCACCAAACACTATTTTTGGCATTCACTCTCCTAATACTTGGAGTTTGACAATTGGTTGACGCCGGTTGATACTCGAATGAATATAGGCACTTCTTGTCAACATCGATGCTTGTTTGAGTGAATTTTGGAGTACATAGCAGCAGCATAAATACCTGTCCATCCGATCATTTTGCGCAGTTCAACTGAAATCACCCGATGTAATGATTTGCCTGCGAGTTCAGGCTCCAAATTACTCCTTTATGAAATCGGCAAATAGTAGCACAATACCAAATTACCAATACATATGACAGGCACAATAATCAGGATAAAGACCAGTACCAACCTATGTGAGGTAGCATATCAATTACTATTTCCTTTGACTGGAAGCCGAGATAAGCCAAGCGACTGACAGCAAAGGAAGAAAGCAAGCGGAGATTAGTGACTGACAGGAAAGGACGGAAGCTGTCGAGGCAATGAAGCACCCAAAGTTTTTGTGCAGTTCCACCAAAATCGAGCATCCCTGTTGGCACATATATTGACAGAGTGAGATTACTGTAATAGTGGGACTAGTTGATGAAATATACACTAACAAATAGAAGCACCCTCATTATCTTAATGGGTAAAGTTAGCAACACAGTAGTCTTGCTTAAAGAGAGGTATTAGTTTATTTAATCAGTGCCAATTAGCTCAACTCAACACTCAAAGCATTGCCATTTATCATAGGTCGCAAAACTTAAAAGTGCAAAGATAAAGGAGTTTCTCATGACAGTAGCACGATACAAATAGAGATGACAACAAACTAATATGGATGAAGGCCTTAGGCCCATACGTACCTGAGAAAAAAAAGCTTATTCATGTAGTCCCATAAGAGATGATAAAGCACACACTGGAATCACACAATAGTATATATTTTTGTGCACTTCAATTGTATGGTTGAAATCGCTCTTGTTTACCAGTGCTGAGATTATATCGAAAGATTATCAAGAACTTCCAGCAGAGTTAAAGCACTGGCTGGGATACAGTTCATTGTATTGTCTTGTGTAGTTCCACTAAAATGTATGATTGGCACAACATGATCCCTGTTTACACAAGTAGGAACAAGGTGAAACCTTCATTAGCTTAGTGAGAAAGGATAGGAAGACATTAGCATATTACTCAAATAGTAGCATCAAATTCATGATGGACAATACGCAAAACATTGCCTCATTGAACCAATGGCAATAAATTGACATGCAAAAGAATAGCACTATTATGTCATGAAACTAATAATATTCCCTCCCTGCTCCACCACATGATTCACCTCCATAGAAAAACATTCACACGTACATGATTCAGCATAGGGTCCTACTAAAGATTTGTTTAACTCCAACAGGAAAATTAGGCAGTAATAAATTAGTGGTAATTAAGTGCTCCTAATTAATTAAGTGAGACAGCAGAAGTGGAAGGGCTCCCTGGAGGATCGTCTCACATGTAAGGTAGTCATTGCCGGAGCCCTTGAATAGCCTCGACTGAGGCATCTGGCTTCAGCAAGATCGCCTTGGCACTGTTTATTCTTCTTCTTCCTCTTCATGCTCTGTTTCTCTTTCTCCTCACCAGTTGGTGAAACCAAGTACATGATTGGCCTTCTAATTTCAGAATTGGTTTTGTCAGTGAGGGAGTACAAGTGTACTAGTAAAAAACAACATTATTTTCTCATGGCAGTCAGAAAATAGAGATGAACACATGCATTAAATATCATTCTTACCTAAAGGAAGGTTATGGCGCCAATATGGATGATGAGGATTGGAACATAGATCTCCCTTTGTGCAGTTCCATCAAAATGAACCAACTGTTCCATCTGACATTCCAGTTAAACAACACAAAAGTCACTTCTTTTAAGAAGAGTTTTGTGCAGTGCACCAAAAGGTCACAACAGCAACCAGGTGAATTGGATATCCCTGTTTGCACAAAAAGGCACAGAGGAAACAGTCAGAGTCTCAAACAATTACAGGCAAAAACATTTGGCTAAACTTGTCAGAGTCTCAAACAATTACAGGCAAAAACAGTGGCATGGCTTCATTTTTACCAGGGACATTATATTAAGAACAGCTAAGGCTGCATTCGGTTCACAGGTTTGGTGCGGGATTTTCGTAGGAATACAATTCCTACCGTATTCTTTCCCTTCCAACCGTTCGGAACACGGGAAAGGTGAATAGTGTTTCATAGGAAAGCTGGTCTGGTAGTAGTGATTCCATCGGATTAGAAACATCCACGCGCTGCTCATTGGCCCTGTTTGAATACTCTAACATAGTTAGAGTTAGAGTTATTTTCTAACCCACTCTAACCCAAATAAGCACCTCTCCATCGTAATAGTTGGGTTAGCTGGAACTAACCCACTCTAACCCTCCCTGTTTGGATACTTTTGGGTTATTTAAGCCCCCAACTAACCCAAACTAGCTCTAACCCCATGATCCAAACAGGGCCATTGTTTGGGCGGAAGTCCGAGGCACGCGCTCACTGCCATGCGTTAGATAGGTTGTTGTGCTGTGTTTGCCGGAATAAAAAATCAACCTATGTGTGGTACGTGAGGTGAGGACAAGAGTAGTCACTATGCAGCTGAATAAACAAATAGCATCTCATACTGCCAAGCATGCTACTCTAAAAAACAAATCTGTACATTTCGTAGTCCATCCAAACACATTCTCTTGAGAGTTTCCTCCGGTTCGCTGTTCCATAGTTTTATACCTACATTCCTTTCCTATACCTCTATTTTCATCAAGACCTATGTTTTCTGCCCCTTTATTCCGACCGGAGCCTAAATATTTGGTATAAGGGCATGGGACAGTGGGTGCACCAGCAGTACAGCACCATGTACGTAAACAGGGGCATAAATTGGTGATTCATAGTTTGTTGCCCCGAGAAACAAACATCCAAGAAACATATCTGGGTTGGTCCCATTTTTTTTCACTCTAGCCACCTACTCCTATGTGCGGATAGCAAATCTAGTCCTGGTCATACCACTGTGTACAGTGTTACCCCTATATTTCCCTTTTCAACCAAGAGACCGGTTGGATGACCAGTCTGTACTACTTTCATCCCCTTTCCTTCCTGTTTGTACCAAGTCAGATGTACATACTAAATTACCCCACCCCCATTTTATTTCAACGACAAGTATTTTTGGACGGAGGGAGTACAAGATTCGACTCCATGAAGTAGCTTTACCTCTAACAATAGAAGAAGAAAAATAGGTGACGTTGGACCATCCGATCAAGTGGGGCTGAGAGGTAGAAAATGATGCACATGCAGTGACGTAGCGAGCTGGGGAAGTAGAGCTAAGGCGGTTTCGAACGAAGATATACCTAAGGGTCGTCGGGATGTGGATAGGTGGGCGGTGGGAGGCCGGATCCGCCCACAGGCAACGACGAAGGGATCGGAGGACCTTCAACGCCAGCGCTCGGCCAGAGCTAACGGTGCGGCCGGTAGTGGGTCTCCTCCCTCGCTGTCGACGATGGCCTAAACGCTGCCCCTCCTCCCCTTCACCGGCGGAGGGGGATACGTCCAGATCTGTAACCAGCGGCGAGGATAGAAAGCCAGTGTTTTTTGAAGGGAGAAAGACAGGGTTACTACCCCTATCTTGTTTAGATCTGGAGAGGATGAGAGTGTGTTAATAGAGCAGCCCTAGCAAGCAAGCGCGAAGGCTCCGGCCTATATATAAGTAGTGGGGTAGTTTTCCTTTTTCACTCCATCAAAACAATCGTTTAAAATTGTGTACTACTACATGCCAGGTCGCGGTTTTTTTTAGTTGTTGATTGTTTTTTGAGATAGCTACCCGCTTGTTCCAAGTGGTGTTACGGTGTGCCAGGTCACACTTTGTATCGTTCAAGTATGGTAGTACTACAAGTCCCTCCATTAAATGAACAACCACCCCCTCGTAAAAATTGTGAACAAGCCCACGGCTAAAATTAGTGGAAATGTGGGTTGCCCCAACATGCATTATTATTGATATTTTCTACTCCCTCCGTTCCTAAATATAAGTGTTTTTTATTAGCCACACCTAAGACAAGAATTTTTTTTATTAGCAGTGAACCCCACATGTCATAGACACAAAAATTGTGGCAAGATTCCCTTAGGCAAGATAAAGTGTGTCTAACAATTTGAGCAACTCAGGTTAGGCAAGTGTGGCAAGTGTGGAAAAAATAATGTGGCAACATAAGACAAACATAGTCACAATCCAAACAGCCCCGTGATTTTTTATGACATGCATGAAAATTTGGTTAGTTAAATTTATAGTCAAAATTTGGCAAGGTGCATCAAATCAACACATGCAAGTATCAAAAGGAAAGTCACGGCATGCATGCATTCATTGTACTCCCTCCGTTTCCAAATATAAGTCTTTTTAGAGATTGCAACAAGTGACTACTCCCTCAGTTCCTAAATGTAAGTCTTTTTAGGGATTCCACTACAAACTACATATGGATGTATATAGACATATTTTAGAGTGTAGATTCACTCATTTTGTTTCGTATGTAGTTCATAGTGACATCTCTAAAAAGACTTATATTTTGGAATGGAGGGAGTACATACGAAGCAGAATATGTCTACTCCTACATACGAAGTAGCCCATTTCAAATGTGTAAAAAGACTTTTATCGAATGCAGTGCTTTGATGTGTCGCATCAACTCGTACAAGCCCGAGAAATTTGATTACTACAACGCCCTCTCCCTCGCGGACTGAGCTCCGGTGCCTTCACTGCACCAGCCTTTGGCTGCATGACAGGTGGGCCCACCTGTCATGGACGCAAAGGTAGGAGCAGTAAGTAGAAGCTTTCACTACGCGCTATCCCTCCCGCATGAGGTGGACGGACATGCAACAGTGGATTTGATACTGTAGAAGTAGGAGTAACATCATTGTTCGTCTTCTCGAAGAGGCAAAGAGCCAAGTGCAAACCGAACGTGGCAGTTGCGAACGCTCGCATGGTGCGGTTCCTTGGAATACTAGCCAGGCTCTTGCATGAGACAAAATTGCTATTGTTTAACAATTAAACTCCATTATCCATTGGTTGACACTCATTCTGCATAGGTCCTAGGGTCACCAATGTTTATTTGTTAATTAATAGCATTCCATGCAATGAACTAGCCATTGCAAGTCATTAAAAGCATGCACACCTCTCATCTCTTATTGGTTGATACGTATGTCAATAAACAAGAAACAAGGTAGAAGTTAATGCACCGCACCTAAGTGTTTTGGGACTATTTGGTTTTCGTAAGATGACTTACACACCTAGACGGAGAGAGTAGTATAGACCTGTAAAACGGAAAGGAGTATTTGCCTTTCTAGAGATTTCAACAAGTGACTAGACTTCGGCTCAAAAAAACAAGTGACTAGACTACACCGTGTGCAGTACCCCCTCCCTTCCGGTTTATAGGGCTCAAATCTCAAATCTCATGAACCAAGGCATTTAGCAATTGGAGGAATGTATCTCGTATTTTACAAAACTACCCTAATTAAACTCATGCATTAATTACGTAGTTCTCTCGTTTTCCTCTCCGCCTTGGTTGCGGTGCACAATATTGAGAGAGTGCTTGGATACGTTTTAGTCTCATGACTAAAAGTAGTGGGACTAAAATTTGTTAGCCTCATCCATGCTTGGATCCAAATAGTAAAGAGACTAAAATCAAGTTAATGACATTTCAAAGCATCCGGGCCCGCGTGCCATCCACCAAATCACAGCGAGGTGCTACAGTCGAGACTCACCTGTCACCCCGGTGTAGCCGTCATGACCCATCATATCACAAAACCCACACCTTTACAAGCAGTGGTAAGGTGGCCTCGAAGTTGGACTGGACGAAGCAACCATCATTTCATTGGAACGCTCATTCAAGCCCTTTCTTCCCTTTCTTGAACAAAACCTCACTCTAGGCTACTCACTTCTGCCATTTTTCTTCTCTACCGATGAAGGAAAGGTGGGCGAATCAGTTATGCTGCTATATTTTCATTCCAATAATCTTCTTTTTGCGAAGCACCGACCGATTCTCACATCCTATTCTTTTCCCGTTTTCATTGTGATTGTGGTTTCCTTTCGATTGCTTTTTGTTTGTCAGTTCATTGATGGATCCTGGAGCACTAGGCAAAGAGTTGTCGGCGGACAACCCACTAGAGACAGCAATCTCCGGGAAGCGAGCACCGATCAACGAGTTGACCATGTTGGCAGGCCAACCCATGGAGACGAAGAACTCCAAGAAACAAGCACTGGACAAAGAGTTGAGGATGTTGGCGGACGAACTCCTCAAAGAAAGTTGGAAGAACAGCAAGGACCAGACCATGCCTACCCCAGGAGCTCTGATTGCCACCTATGTGAGGCTCAAGACCGAGTTTGAGGAGATAGTCGCTGTTGAGAAGCAGTATTCCCCTGGCAAGGTGATAGTCCCCATCGAGGACGAGGAGATGGCCCCCGGAGGGATGAGATCCCCCGGTGAGCTGCACAAGGTAAAAAATAATGGCTTATTACCATAGTTGTGGTTTTTGATTATTTGCAATGTGCTTGATTTTTGATTATTTGCAATGTGCTTGCTAATATGTTAGTGTTGTGCAGGTGCCGGTGGTTGTCCTTGATGATTCCGATGTCGTGGCCCGTCCTGTTGGCATCACCCCGGAGATCGATTCCGATGTTGCTGTCCATCCTGTGGACATCGCCCCAGAGATCGATTCCGATGTCGCGGTCAGTCCTGTGGACATCGCCCCAGAAATCGATTCCCATGCCGCTGTCCGTGCTGTGGTCATTGCCCGAGAGATCGATGACAAGAAATAGTTGGTCGTGCTAATCCTTCAGGGTAGTTTGCATTGCCCTGTGTTTAATTACTAGAACGATGTGTGTTATCAAACCATCTTAGGGTTTTGCGCTGTCTTGTGTGGGCGGATCTTGCTACTTTTGTTTGATAGTGAATCATGTGATGAATCATGCGAACCCTCTCCGAGTTATGGAAACAGATGTATCCTCACCAGCTTTTTATGTAATATATGGCATGCTTAGATGTAAGTTTGAACTGTTTATCATATCAGCAGGGCTTGTTTGATGATTCTTGGTGTTAGTAGGCTAGCTACTGTGCGAGCTATAGTACTTGCAAAACACTCATCAAAGAGAAACATTGGGGCTGATGAGCTCGTGGTACGCTTATACTTATCCCTCGTCGATCGACCAATAGCCCTAGCTCCTAAAATTGTAGGCTTAGCGATCGATCAGACAATAGTCGACATACATTCAGGCCTCATTTGGTTCATAGGGTAGGAAAATCGTAGCAAAAGTATAGAGAACGTGCAACACAAAATCATAGCAGTGCAGAGACATACTCCCTCCATTCCAAAATAGATGACCTAGGCGGGCTAGTTTGGCCTAGTGGGTTTCAGTGATACGGCGTGGTACAGTGCCGTCTAGTCTTCGCGTGTGGTAGCAGTATTGCGGGTACAGTAAGTTTTCTTGAAGAAGCGGAATTCAACGAAGTCATGATGGTTCCTCCGTCCGAGCAACTTATGGTGGGAAACGTTGGGCCTGCTATACGACTGGGGTAGGCCAGGATAATTTTGTGCATGCAGGTGGACCAGGATGGTCGACGTCCCACATGTCAGCGAATGAAAGTATTCTTTTCGATATAGAGGACGAGCAACGAGTATTCATTGTTTATTTTTGATGAAAGCTATTATCTGTTGGGGAACGTAAGAGAAATTCAAAATTTTCCTATGAGTCACCAAGATCTATCTATGGAGAAACCAGCAACGAGGGGAAGGAGAGTGCATCTACATACCCTTGTAGATTGCTAAGCGGAAGCGTTCAAGTGAACAGGGTTGAAGGAGTCGTACTCGTCGTGATCCAAATCACCGGAGATCCTAGTGCCGAACCGACGGCACCTCCACGTTCAACACCCATGCAGCCCGGTGACGTCTCCCATGCCTTGATCCAGCAAGGAGAGAGGGAGAGGTTGGGGAAGACTCCGTCCAGCAGCAGCACGATGGCGTGGTGGTGGTGGAGGAGCGTGGCAATCCTGCAGGGCTTCGCCAAGCACCGCGGGAGAGGAGGAGGACTTGGGAGAGGGGGAGGGCTGCGCCAGAACTTTGGTAAAGCTCCCATGTGCCTCCCCACTATATATAGGGGTGGAGGGGGCTGGTTACTTGCCCTCCAAGTCCATTGGGGCGTTGGCAAAGGTGGGAGGAAAGAAATCCCATCATTTCCTTCCCCACCGATTGTTATCCCCCTTTTTAGGGATCTTGATCTTATCCCTTCGGTATATGATCTTATTCCTTCTAAGGGGGGATCTTGGTGCGCCTTGACCAGGGGTGTGGGGCCTTGCCCCCACTACCCACGTTCATGTGGTTCCCCCATGCAGGTGGGCCCCACTCCAGAACCTTCTAGAACCTTCCCGGTACAATACCGAAAAACCCCGAATATTTTCCGGTGGCCAAAATAGGACTTCCCATATATAAATCTTTACCTCCGGACCATTTCGGAACTCCTCGTGACGTCCGGGATCTCATCCGGGAATCCGAACAACATTCGGTAACCACACACAAACTTCCTTTACAACCCTAGCGTCATCGAACCTTAAGTGTGTAGACCCTACGGGTTCGGGAACCATGCAGACATGACCTAGACGTTCTCCGGGCAATAACCAACAGCGGGATCTAGATACCCATGTTGGCTCCCACATGTTCCACGATGATCTCATCGGATGAACCACGATGTCAAGGACTCAATCAATCCCGTATACAATTCCCTTTGTCTAGCGGTATTGTACTTCCCCGAGATTCGATCGTCGGTATGCCGATACCTTGTTCAATCTCGTTACCGGCAAGTCTCTTTACTCGTTCCGTAACACATCATCCCGTGATCAACCCCTTGGTCACATTGTGCACATTATGATGATGTCCTACCGAGTGGGCCCAGAGATACCTCTCCGTTACACGGAGTGACAAATCCCAGTCTCGATTTGTGCCAACCCAACAGACACTTTCGGAGATACCCGTAGTGTAACTTTATAGCCACCCAGTTACGTTGTGACGTTTGGTACACCCAAAGCATTCCTACGGTATCCGGGAGTTGCACAATCTCATGGTCTAAGGAAAAGATACTTGACATTATAAAAGCTTTAGCATACGAACTACACGATCTTTGTGCTCGGCTTAGGATTGGGTCTTGTCCATCACATCATTCTCCTAATGATTTGATCCCGTTATCAACGACATCCAATGTCCATGGTCAGGAAACCGTAACCATCTATTGATCAACGAGCTAGTCAACTAGAGGCTCACTAGGGACATGGTGTTGTCTACGTACCCACACATGTATCTGAGTTTCCTATCGATACAATTATAGCATGGATAATAAACGATTATCATGAAGAAGGAAATATAATAATAACTAATTTATTATTGCCTCTAGGGCATATTTCCAACAGTCTCCCACTTGCACTAGAGTCAATAATCTAGTTCACATCGCCATGTGATTAACACTGACAGGTCACACCGCCATGTGACCAACATCCAAAGAGTTTACTAGTGTCACTAAACTAGTTCACATCATCATGTGATTAAGACTCAATGAGTTCTGGGGTTTGATCATGTTTTGCTTGTGGGAGAGGTTTTAGTCAACGGGTCTGCAACATTCAGATCCGTATGTACTTCACAAATCTCTAGGTCATATTGTAAATGCTGCTTCCACGCTCCACTTGGAGCTCTTCCAGATGGTTGCTCCACTATACGTATCCGGTTTGCTACTCAGAGTCATTCGGATAGGTGTTAAGTCTTGCATCGACGTAACCCTTTACGCCGAACTCTTTATCACCTCAATAATCGAGAAACATGTCCTTATTACTCCAAGGACAATTTTTGACCGCTGTCTAGTGATCCACTCCTTGATCACCTTTGTACCCTCTTGCCAGACATGTGGCAAGGCACACATCAGGTGCGGTACTTAGCATAGCATACTGTAGAGCCTACGTCTAAAGCATAGGGGACGACCTTCGTCCTTTCTCTCTTTTCTGCCGTGGTCGAGCTTTAAGTATTAACTTCGTACCTTACAACTCAGTCAAGAACTCCTTCTTTGACTGATCCATCTTGAACACCTTCAAGATCATGTCAAGGTATGTGCTCATTTGAAAGTACCATTAAGCGTTTTGATCTATCCTTATAGATATTGATGCTCAATGTTCAAGCAGCTTAATCCAGGTTTTCTATTGAAAAACACATTTCAAATAACCCTATATGCTTTCCAGAAATTCTACATCATTTCTGATCAACAATATGTCAACAACATATACTCATCAGAAATTCTATAGTGCTCCCACTCACTTCTTTGGAAATACAAATTTCTCATAAACTTTGTATAAAGCCAAAATCTTTGATCATCTTATCAAAGTGCACATTCTAACTCCGAGATGCCTACTCTAGTCCATGGAAGGATCGCTGGAGCTAGTATACCTTTTAGCATCCTTAGGATCGACAAAACCTTTCTGATTGTATCACATACAACCTTTCCTTACGAAAACTGGTAAGGAAACTTGTTTTGACATCCATCTGCCAGATTTCATAAATGTAACTAATGCTAACATGATTCCGATGGACTTAAGCATCGCTACGGATGAGAAAATGTCATCGTAGTCAACTCCTTGAACTTGTGAAAAACTCTTCGCCACAAGTCGAGCTTCATAGACGGTGACATTACCGTCCACGTCCGTCTTCTACTTAAAGATCCATTTATCTCAATGGCTTGCCGATCATTGGGCAAGTACACCAAACTCCATGCTTTGTTCTGATACATGGATCCTATCTCGGATTTCATGGCTTCTAACCATTTGTCGGAATTTGGGCTCACCATCGCTTCTCCATAGCTCGTAGGTTCATTGTTGTCTAGCAACATGACCTTCAAGACAGGATCACCGTACCACTCCGAAGCAGTACGCGTCCTTGTCGTCCTACGAGGTTCGGTAGTGACTTGATCCGAAGCTTCATGATCACTATCATAAGCTTCCACTTCAATTGGTGTGGGTGCCAAAGGAACAACTTCCTGTGCCCTGCTACACACTGGTTGAAGTGATGGTTCAATAACCTCATCAAGTCTCCACCATCCTCCCACTCAATTCTTTCGAGAGAAACTTTTCCTCGTGAAAGGACCCATTTCTACAAACAATCACTTTTGCTTCCGGATCTGAATTAGGAGGTATACCCAACCATTTTGGGTATCCTATGAAGTTGCATTTATCCGTTTTGGGTTCGAGCTTATCACGATGAAACTTTTTCACATAAGTGTGTCAGCCCCAAACTTTCAAGAAACGACAGCTTAGGTTTCTCTAAACCATAGTTCTCACGGTGTCATCTCAATGGAATTACGTGGTGCTCTATAAAGTGAGTGCGGTTGTCTCTAATGCCTAACCCATGAACGATAGTGGTAATTCTATAAGAGACATCATGGAACGCACCATATCCAATAGGGTGCAACTACGATGTTCAGACACATCATCACACTATGGTGTTCTAGGCGGTATTAATTATGAAACAATTTCCACAATGTCTTAATTACGTGCCAAAGCTCGTAACTCAGATACTCATCTATATGATCATATCATAGACATTTTATCCTCTTGTCACAATGATCTTCAACTTCACTCTGAAATTACTTGAACCATTCAATAATTCAGACTTGTGTTTCATCAAGTAAATATACTCAGTATCTACTCAAATCATTCGTGAAGTAAGAACATAACTATATCCACTGCATGCCTCAGCACTCATTGGACTGCACACATCAAAATGTATTACTTCCAACAAGTTGCTTTCTTGTTCCATCTTACTGAAAACGAGGCTTTTCAGTCATCTTGCCCATGTGGTATGATTTGCATGTCTCAAGTGATTCAAAATCAAGTGAGTCCAAACGATCCATCTGCATGGAGTTTCTTCATGCGTACATACCAATAGACATGGTTTGCATGTCTCAAACCTTTTCAAAAACGAGTGAGTCCAAAGATCCATCAACATGGAGCTTCTTCATGCGTTTTATACCAATATGACTTACATGGCAGTGCCACAAGTAGGTGGTACTATCATTACTATCTTATATCTTTTGGCATGAACATGTGTATCACTACGATCGGGATTCAATAAACTATTCCTTTAGGTGCAAGACCATTGAAGGTATTATTCAAATAATAGAGTAACCATTATTCTCCTTAAATGAATAACCGTATTGTGATAGACATAATCCAATCATCCCTATGCTCAACGCAAACACCAAATGACAATTATTCAGGTTTCATACTAATCTTGATGGTAGAGGGAGCGTGCGATGTTTGATCACATCAAACTTGGAAACACTTCCAACACATATCATCAGCTCACCTTTAGCTAGTCCCCGTTCATTCCATAGCTCTTTTATTTCGAGTTACTAACACTTAGCAACTGAACCGGTATCTTAATACCCTAGTGCTACTAGGAGTACCAGTAAAGTACACATTAACATAATGTATATCCAATATACTTCTATCGACCTTGCCAGCCTTCTCATCTACCAAGTATCTAGGGCAATTCTGCTCCAGTGGTTGTTCCCCTTATTACAGAAGCACTTAGTCTCGGGTTTGGGTTCAACCTTGGGTTTCTTCACTAGAGCAACAGCTGATTTGCCGTTTCATGAAGTATCCCTTCTTGCCCTTGCCCTTCTTGAAACTAGTGGTTTCACCAATCATCAACAATTGATGCTCCTTCTTGATTTCTACTTTCGCTCTGCCAAACATCGCAAATACCTCAAGGATCATCATATCTATCGCTGTATGTTATAGTTCATCACGAAGCTCTAGCAGCTTGGTGGCAATGACTTTGGATAAACATCACTATCTCATCTGGAAGATCAACTCCCACTCGATTCAAGTGATTGTTGCACTCAGACAATCTGAGCACAAGCTCAACGATTGAGCTTTTCTCCCTTAGTTTGCAGGCTAAGAAATTCGTCGGAGGTCTTATACCTCTTGACGTGGGCACGAGCCTGAAATCCCAATTTCAGCCCTCGAAACATCTCATATGTTCTGCGATGTTTTGAAAAATGTCTTTGGTGCCTCAACTCTAAACCTTTTATCTGAACTATCACGTAGTTATCAAAACGTGTATATCCGATGTTCGCAACATCCACAGACGACGTTTGGGGTTCTGCACACTGAGCGGTGCATTAAGGACATAAGCTTTCTACTGATCGCATAATCGCTACTATCAACTTTCAACTATATTTTCTCTAGGAACATATCTAAAACAGTAGAACTAAAGCGCGAGCTATGACATAATTTGCAAAGGATTTTTGACTATGTTCAGGATAATTAAGTTCGTCTTATGAACTCCCACTCAGATTGACATCCCTCTAGTCATCTAAGTGATTACATGATCCGAGTCAACTAGGTCGTGTCTGATCATCACGTGAGACGGACTAGTCATCACCGATGAACATCTTCATGTTGATCATATCTACCATACGACTCATGCTCGACCTTTCGGTCTCTTGTGTTTCGAGGCCATGTCTGTACATGCTAGGCTCGTCAAGTCAACCTAAGTGTTTCGCGTGTGCAAATCTGGCTTACACCCGTTGTATGTGAACGTAAGAATCTATCACACCCGATCTTAACGTGGTGCTTCGAAACGACGAACTTTCGCAACGGTGCACAGTTAGGGGGAACACTTTCTTGAAATTTTAATGAGGGATCATCTTATTTACTACAGTCGTTCTAAGCAAATAAGATGCATAAACATGACAAACATCACATGCAATCAAATAGTGACATGATATGGCCAATATCATTTTGCTCCTTTTGATCTCCATCTTCGGGGCTCCATGATCATCATCGTCACCGGCATGACACCATGATCTCCGTCATCATGATCTCCATCATCGTGTCTTCATGAAGTTGTCTCGCCAACTATTACTTCTACTACTAGGGCTACCGGTTAGCAATAAAGTAAAGTAATTACATGGCGTTGTTTAATGACACGCAAGTCATACAATAAATTAGGACAACTCCTATGGCTCCTGCCGGTTGTCATACTCATCGACATGCAAGTCGTGATTCCTATTACAAGAACATGATCAATATCATACATCACATATCATTCATCACATTCTTCTTGACCATATCACATCACATAGCATACCCTGCAAAAACAAGTTAGACGTCCTCTAATTGTTGTTTGCATATTTTACGTGGCTGCTATGGGTTTCTAGCAAGAACGTTTCTTACCTACGCAAAACCACAACGTGATATGCCAATTGCTATTTACCATTCATAAGGACCCTTTTCATCGAATCCGTTCCGACTAAAGTGGGAGAGACTGGCACCCGCTAGCCACCTTATGCACCAAGTGCATGTCAGTCGGGGGAACCTGTCTCACGTAAGTGTACGTGTAAGGTCGGTCCGGGCCGCTTCATCCCACAATACCGTCGAAACAAGATTGGACTAGTAACGGTAAGCATATTGAACAAAATCAATGCCCACAACTACTTTGTGTTCTACTCGTGCAAAGAATCTACTCAATAGACCTAGCTCATGATGCCACTGTTGGGGAACGTAGCAGAAATTCAAAATTTTCCTACGATTCACCAAGATCTATCTATGGAGAAACCAGCAACGAGGGGAAGGAGAGTGCATCTACATACCCTTGTAGATTGCTAAGCGGAAGCGTTCAAGTGAACAGGGTTGAAGGAGTCGTACTCGTCGTGATCCAAATCACCGGAGATCCTAGTGCCGAACGGACGGCACCTCCACGTTCAACACACATGCAGCCCGGTGACGTCTCCCATGCCTTGATCCAGCAAGGAGAGAGGGAGAGGTTGGGGAAGACTCCGTCCAGCAGCAGCACGATGGCGTGGTGGTGGTGGAGGAGCGTGGCAATCCTGCAGGGCTTCGCCAAGCACCGTGGGAGAGGAGGGGGACTTGGGAGAGGGGCAGGGCTGCGCCAGAACTTTGGTAAAGCTCCCATGCGCCTCCCCACTATATATAGGGGTGGAGGGGGCTGGTTACTTGCCCTCCAAGTCCATTGGGGCGTTGGCAAAGGTGGGAGGAAAGAAATCCCATCATTTCCTTCCCCACCGATTGTTATCCCCCCTTTTTAGGGATCTTGATCTTATCCCTTCGGGATATGATCTTATTCCTTCTAAGGGGGATCTTGGTGCGCCTTGAACAGGGGTGTGGGGCCTTGCCCCCACCACCCACGTTCATGTGGGTCCCCCCATGCAGGTGGGCCCCACTCCGGAACCTTCTAGAACCTTCCCGGTACAATACCGAAAAACCCCGAATATTTTCCGGTGGCCAAAATAGGACTTCCCATATATAAATCTTTACCTCCGGACCATTTCGGAACTCCTCGTGACGTCCGGGATCTCATCCGGGAATCCGAACAACATTCGGTAACCACACACAAACTTCCTTTACAACCCTAGCGTCATCGAACCTTAAGTGTGTAGACCCTACGGGTTCGGGAACCATGCAGACATGACCTAGACGTTCTCCGGGCAATAACCAACAGCGGGATCTAGATACCCATGTTGGCTCCCACATGTTCCACGATGATCTCATCGGATGAACCACGATGTCAAGGACTCAATCAATCCCGTATACAATTCCCTTTGTCTAGCGGTATTGTACTTCCCCGAGATTCGATCGTCGGTATGCTGATACCTTGTTCAATCTCGTTACCGGCAAGTCTCTTTACTCGTTCCGTAACACATCATCCCGTGATCAACCCCTTGGTCACATTGTGCACATTATGATGATGTCCTACCGAGTGGGCCCAGAGATACCTCTCCGTTACACGGAGTGACAAATCCCAGTCTCGATTTGTGCCAACCCAACAGACACTTTCGGAGATACCCGTAGTGTAACTTTATAGCCACCCAGTTACGTTGTGACGTTTGGTACACCCAAAGCATTCCTACGGTATCCGGGAGTTGCACAATCTCATGGTCTAAGGAAAAGATACTTGACATTATAAAAGCTTTAGCATACGAACTACACGATCTTTGTGCTCGGCTTAGGATTGGGTCTTGTCCATCACATCATTCTCCTAATGATTTATCCCGTTATCAACGACATCCAATGTCCATGGTCAGGAAACCGTAACCATCTATTGATCAACGAGCTAGTCAACTAGAGGCTCACTAGGGACATGGTGTTGTCTACGTACCCACACATGTATCTGAGTTTCCTATCGATACAATTATAGCATGGATAATAAACGATTATCATGAAGAAGGAAATATAATAATAACTAATTTATTATTGCCTCTAGGGCATATTTCCAACAGTCTCCCACTTGCACTAGAGTCAATAATCTAGTTCACATCGCCATGTGATTAACACTGACAGGTCACACCGCCATGTGACCAACATCCAAAGAGTTTACTAGTGTCACTAAACTAGTTCACATCATCATGTGATTAAGACTCAATGAGTTCTGGGGTTTGATCATGTTTTGCTTGTGGGAGAGGTTTTAGTCAACGGGTCTGCAACATTCAGATCCGTATGTACTTCACAAATCTCTAGGTCATATTGTAAATGCTGCTTCCACGCTCCACTTGGAGCTCTTCCAGATGGTTGCTCCACTATACGTATCCGGTTTGCTACTCAGAGTCATTCGGATAGGTGTTAAGTCTTGCATCGACGTAACCCTTTACGCCGAACTCTTTATCACCTCAATAATCGAGAAACATGTCCTTATTACTCCAAGGACAATTTTTGACCGCTGTCTAGTGATCCACTCCTTGATCACCTTTGTACCCTCTTGCCAGACATGTGGCAAGGCACACATCAGGTGCGGTACTTAGCATAGCATACTGTAGAGCCTACGTCTAAAGCATAGGGGACGACCTTCGTCCTTTCTCTCTTTTCTGCCGTGGTCGAGCTTTAAGTCTTAACTTCGTACCTTACAACTCAGGCAAGAACTCCTTCTTTGACTGATCCATCTTGAACACCTTCAAGATCATGTCAAGGTATGTGCTCATTTGAAAGTACCATTAAGCGTTTTGATCTATCCTTATAGATATTGATGCTCAATGTTCAAGCAGCTTAATCCAGGTTTTCTATTGAAAAACACATTTCAAATAACCCTATATGCTTTCCAGAAATTCTACATCATTTCTGATCAACAATATGTCAACAACATATATTCATCAGAAATTCTATAGTGCTCCCACTCACTTCTTTGGAAATACAAATTTCTCATAAACTTTGTATAAAGCCAAAATCTTTGATCATCTTATCAAAGTGCACATTCTAACTCCGAGATGCCTACTCTAGTCCATGGAAGGATCGCTGGAGCTAGCATACCTTTTAGCATCCTTAGGATCGACAAAACCTTTCTGATTGTATCACATACAACCTTTCCTTACGAAAACTGGTAAGGAAACTTGTTTTGACATCCATCTGCCAGATTTCATAAATGTAACTAATGCTAACATGATTCCGATGGACTTAAGCATCGCTACGGATGAGAAAATGTCATCGTAGTCAACTCCTTGAACTTGTGAAAAACTCTTCGCCACAAGTCGAGCTTCATAGACGGTGACATTACCGTCCACGTCCATCTTCTACTTAAAGATCCATTTATCTCAATGGCTTGCCGATCATTGGGCAAGTACACCAAACTCCATGCTTTGTTCTGATACATGGATCCTATCTCGGATTTCATGGCTTCTAACCATTTGTCGGAATTTGGGCTCACCATCGCTTCTCCATAGCTCGTAGGTTCATTGTTGTCTAGCAACATGACCTTCAAGACAGGATCACCGTACCACTCCGAAGCAGTACGCGTCCTTGTCGTCCTACGAGGTTCGGTAGTGACTTGATCCGAAGCTTCATGATCACTATCATAAGCTTCCACTTTAATTGGTGTGGGTGCCAAAGGAACAACTTCCTGTGCCCTGCTACACACTGGTTGAAGTGATGGTTCAATAACCTCATCAAGTCTCCACCATCCTCCCACTCAATTCTTTCGAGAGAAACTTTTCCTCGCGAAAGGACCCATTTCTACAAACAATCACTTTTGCTTCCGGATCTGAATTAGGAGGTATACCCAACCATTTTGGGTATCCTATGAAGTTGCATTTATCCGTTTTGGGTTCGAGCTTATCACGATGAAACTTTTTCACATAAGTGTGTCAGCCCCAAACTTTCAAGAAACGACAGCTTAGGTTTCTCTAAACCATAGTTCTCACGGTGTCATCTCAATGGAATTACGTGGTGCTCTATAAAGTGAGTGCGGTTGTCTCTAATGCCTAACCCATGAACGATAGTGGTAATTCTATAAGAGACATCATGGAACGCACCATATCCAATAGGGTGCAACTACGATGTTCGGACACATCATCACACTATGGTGTTCTAGGCGGTATTAATTATGAAACAATTTCCACAATGTCTTAATTACGTGCCAAAGCTCGTAACTCAGATACTCATCTATATGATCATATCATAGACATTTTATCCTCTTGTCACAATGATCTTCAACTTCACTCTGAAATTACTTGAACCATTCAATAATTCAGACTTGTGTTTCATCAAGTAAATATACTCAGTATCTACTCAAATCATTCGTGAAGTAAGAACATAACTATATCCACTGCATGCCTCAGCACTCATTGGACTGCACACATCAAAATGTATTACTTCCAACAAGTTGCTTTCTTGTTCCATCTTACTGAAAACGAGGCTTTTCAGTCATCTTGCCCATGTGGTATGATTTGCATGTCTCAAGTGATTCAAAATCAAGTGAGTCCAAACGATCCATCTGCATGGAGTTTCTTCATGCGTACATACCAATAGACATGGTTTGCATGTCTCAAACCTTTTCAAAAACGAGTGAGTCCAAAGATCCATCAACATGGAGCTTCTTCATGCGTTTTATACCAATATGACTTACATGGCAGTGCCACAAGTAGGTGGTACTATCATTACTATCTTATATCTTTTGGCATGAACATGTGTATCACTACGATCGGGATTCAATAAACTATTCCTTTAGGTGCAAGACCATTGAAGGTATTATTCAAATAATAGAGTAACCATTATTCTCCTTAAATGAATAACCGTATTGTGATAGACATAATCCAATCATCCCTATGCTCAACGCAAACACCAAATGACAATTATTCAGGTTTCATACTAATCTTGATGGTAGAGGGAGCGTGCGATGTTTGATCACATCAAACTTGGAAACACTTCCAACACATATCATCAGCTCACCTTTAGCTAGTCCCCGTTCATTCCATAGCTCTTTTATTTCGAGTTACTAACACTTAGCAACTGAACCGGTATCTTAATACCCTAGTGCTACTAGGAGTACCAGTAAAGTACACATTAACATAATGTATATCCAATATACTTCTATCGACCTTGCCAGCCTTCTCATCTACCAAGTATCTAGGGCAATTCTGCTCCAGTGGTTGTTCCCCTTATTACAGAAGCACTTAGTCTCGGGTTTGGGTTCAACCTTGGGTTTCTTCACTAGAGCA
>NC_057795.1:569448135-569449128 GCF_018294505.1 Triticum aestivum
CAGCTGATTTGCCGTTTCATGAAGTATCCCTTCTTGCCCTTGCCCTTCTTGAAACTAGTGGTTTCACCAATCATCAACAATTGATGCTCCTTCTTGATTTCTACTTTCGCTCTGCCAAACATCGCAAATACCTCAAGGATCATCATATCTATCGCTGTATGTTATAGTTCATCACGAAGCTCTAGCAGCTTGGTGGCAATGACTTTGGATAAACATCACTATCTCATCTGGAAGATCAACTCCCACTCGATTCAAGTGATTGTTGCACTCAGACAATCTGAGCACAAGCTCAACGATTGAGCTTTTCTCCCTTAGTTTGCAGGCTAAGAAATTCGTCGGAGGTCTTATACCTCTTGACGTGGGCACGAGCCTGAAATCCCAATTTCAGCCCTCGAAACATCTCATATGTTCTGCGATGTTTTGAAAAATGTCTTTGGTGCCTCAACTCTAAACCTTTTATCTGAACTATCACGTAGTTATCAAAACGTGTATATCCGATGTTCGCAACATCCACAGACGACGTTTGGGGTTCTGCACACTGAGCGGTGCATTAAGGACATAAGCTTTCTACTGATCGCATAATCGCTACTATCAACTTTCAACTATATTTTCTCTAGGAACATATCTAAAACAGTAGAACTAAAGCGCGAGCTATGACATAATTTGCAAAGGATTTTTGACTATGTTCAGGATAATTAAGTTCGTCTTATGAACTCCCACTCAGATTGACATCCCTCTAGTCATCTAAGTGATTACATGATCCGAGTCAACTAGGTCGTGTCTGATCATCACGTGAGACGGACTAGTCATCACCGATGAACATCTTCATGTTGATCATATCTACCATACGACTCATGCTCGACCTTTCGGTCTCTTGTGTTTCGAGGCCATGTCTGTACATGCTAGGCTCGTCAAGTCAACCTAAGTGTTTCGCGTGTGCAAATCTGGCTTACACCCGTTGTATGTGAACGTAAGAATCTATCACACCCGATC
>NC_057795.1:569449253-569450002 GCF_018294505.1 Triticum aestivum
TAACGTGGTGCTTCGAAACGACGAACTTTCGCAACGGTGCACAGTTAGGGGGAACACTTTCTTGAAATTTTAATGAGGGATCATCTTATTTACTACAGTCGTTCTAAGCAAATAAGATGCATAAACATGACAAACATCACATGCAATCAAATAGTGACATGATATGGCCAATATCATTTTGCTCCTTTTGATCTCCATCTTCGGGGCTCCATGATCATCATCGTCACCGGCATGACACCATGATCTCCGTCATCATGATCTCCATCATCGTGTCTTCATGAAGTTGTCTCGCCAACTATTACTTCTACTACTAGGGCTACCGGTTAGCAATAAAGTAAAGTAATTACATGGCGTTGTTTAATGACACGCAAGTCATACAATAAATTAGGACAACTCCTATGGCTCCTGCCGGTTGTCATACTCATCGACATGCAAGTCGTGATTCCTATTACAAGAACATGATCAATATCATACATCACATATCATTCATCACATTCTTCTTGACCATATCACATCACATAGCATACCCTGCAAAAACAAGTTAGACGTCCTCTAATTGTTGTTTGCATATTTTACGTGGCTGCTATGGGTTTCTAGCAAGAACGTTTCTTACCTACGCAAAACCACAACGTGATATGCCAATTGCTATTTACCATTCATAAGGACCCTTTTCATCGAATCCGTTCCGACTAAAGTGGGAGAGACTGGCACCCGCTAGCCACCTTATGCACCAAGTGCATGTCAGTCGG
>NC_057795.1:569450777-569458624 GCF_018294505.1 Triticum aestivum
GGAACCTGTCTCACGTAAGTGTACGTGTAAGGTCGGTCCGGGCCGCTTCATCCCACAATACCGTCGAAACAAGATTGGACTAGTAACGGTAAGCATATTGAACAAAATCAATGCCCACAACTACTTTGTGTTCTACTCGTGCAAAGAATCTACTCAATAGACCTAGCTCATGATGCCACTGTTGGGGAACGTAGCAGAAATTCAAAATTTTCCTACGATTCACCAAGATCTATCTATGGAGAAACCAGCAACGAGGGGAAGGAGAGTGCATCTACATACCCTTGTAGATTGCTAAGCGGAAGCGTTCAAGTGAACAGGGTTGAAGGAGTCGTACTCGTCGTGATCCAAATCACCGGAGATCCTAGTGCCGAACGGACGGCACCTCCACGTTCAACACACATGCAGCCCGGTGACGTCTCCCATGCCTTGATCCAGCAAGGAGAGAGGGAGAGGTTGGGGAAGACTCCGTCCAGCAGCAGCACGATGGCGTGGTGGTGGTGGAGGAGCGTGGCAATCCTGCAGGGCTTCGCCAAGCACCGTGGGAGAGGAGGGGGACTTGGGAGAGGGGCAGGGCTGCGCCAGAACTTTGGTAAAGCTCCCATGCGCCTCCCCACTATATATAGGGGTGGAGGGGGCTGGTTACTTGCCCTCCAAGTCCATTGGGGCGTTGGCAAAGGTGGGAGGAAAGAAATCCCATCATTTCCTTCCCCACCGATTGTTATCCCCCCTTTTTAGGGATCTTGATCTTATCCCTTCGGGATATGATCTTATTCCTTCTAAGGGGGATCTTGGTGCGCCTTGACCAGGGGTGTGGGGCCTTGCCCCCACCACCCACGTTCATGTGGGTCCCCCCATGCAGGTGGGCCCCACTCCGGAACCTTCTAGAACCTTCCCGGTACAATACCGAAAAATCCTGAACATTTTCCGGTGGCCAAAATAGGACTTCCCATATATAAATCTTTACCTCCGGACCATTCTGGAACTCCTCGTGACGTCCGGGATCTCATCCGGGACTCCGAACAACATTTGGTAACCACATACAAACTTCCTTTATAACCATAGCGTAACCGAACCTTAAGTGTGTAGACCCTACGGGTTCGGGAACCATGCAGACATGACCTAGACGTTCTCCGGCCAATAACCAACAGCGGGATCTGGATACCCATGTTGGCTCCCACATGTTCCATGATGATCTCATCGGATGAACCATGATGTCAAGGACTCAATAAATCCCGTATACAATTCCCTTTGTCTAGCGGTATTGTACTTGCCCGAGATTCGATCGTCGGTATGCTGATACCTTGTTCAATCTCGTTACCGGCAAGTCTCTTTACTCGTTCCATAACACATCATCCCGTGATCAACCCCTTGGTCACATTGTGCACATTATGATGATGTCCTACCGAGTGGGCCCAGAGATACCTCTCCGTTACACGGAGTGACAAATCCCAGTCTCGATTCGTGCCAACCCAACAGACACTTTCGGAGATACCCGTAGTGTACCTTTATAGCCACCCAGTTACGTTGTGACGTTTGGTACACCCAAAGCATTCCTACGGTATCCGGGAGTTGCACAATCTCATGGTCTAAGAAAAAGATACTTGACATTAGAAAAGCTTTAGCATACGAACTACACGATCTTTGTGCTAGGCTTAGGATTGGGTCTTGTCCATCACATCATTCTCCTAATGATGTGATCCCGTTATCAACGACATCCAATGTCCATGGTCAGGAAACTGTAACTATCTATTGATCAACGAGCTAGTCAACTAGAGGCTCACTAGGGACATGGTGTTGTCTATGTACCCACACATGTATCTGAGTTTCCTATCAATACAATTGTAGCATGGATAATAAACGATTATCATGAACAAGGAAATATAATAATAACTAATTTATTATTGCCTCTATGGCATATTTCCAACATTGTCTCCACTGTTACTCCTTGACTTTGTCAATCCCTCTCTCTCCTCCACATAAGCGGGGACTACTTGCTATGCATGTAGCGGGCAGCTGACGTCTTGAGGGGCCAGGGCGGTGAGAGCGGGCTCCGGAAGCGGTCCGGACTCCAGCATGGCCCACCTCACATTATCACCATATATTTCTTGGAGTCCGTGCGCATCGGGCAGCCGATCTCTTCTCCCTCCCCCGTTCCTCTCTTCTCAGCCGACGCCCGCTGAGCGATTAGATTTTGGCTATCGACGGTTTATTCAATTACGGTCCCACATGTCAGTGAAACTGCAAGACAACGCGTGTCCCCTTTGGTGAGCGGCGTGCGAGCCGGACTGTCGGGGTTGCGACGCGTACGAGTCGTAAGTGTGTCGCCTTTTCCTTTAGAACTTGCGAAGCGTAACATTTTCGTGCGATCGATCGATAGAAATCCAGAAAAAAATGACGAGGGCGGTGCTTTCCGGCTCGTTAGGCGGGCTAGTTCGAGTGATATGACGTTCTACAGTGCCGTCCACTTGCTCCATTTTTATGTAAGCAAGAGTTTACACTCGTACGCAGGAGGAATGCGAAACACCGCGGATCTGATTTTGATCGAGGGATAACTGTTCCCTGCCAAATGATGGAGGATTGTTAGCGATTATAGCATGATAGTTAGGGCATCTCCAGTGCTGGCCCACAAATTTACACCGGCATCTGTCCGAGGACACTGATGGATGCCATCCGATGCTTCCCGCATACCTTTTGACAACTATATAAACTAACCGGACGAAATTCGTGCAAACAAAGCAAATTTCAATATAACCGGATAAAATTAATCGAATTAAATTCATTACATTTCAAAAACTTTTCCTACAAACTGGACGAAATTCATTACATATTTTGCACAAACCGTACTAAACCTACTATAAACCTAATCTAAACGATCATCGGCGCCCGACCACCAAGTCCGGCCATGAACCCGAGAAAGTCGGCCATTGCCTTTGCCTCCTCCTCATCCGCCTCGATAACCTCCTCCTCCGGCCGGAGCACAAGGTTATGAAGATTTCTGCATCCACGTCGCCGTCAAGCGGCTAATCGGCCGCCGATGTTTACCCCACCAAGCTTGGCGTCGACTGAGTGGAGTAGCGGTGGCCTTCCCGGGACCAGAGCGGCGGCGACCTACCGTGTACTACTCTTCCTCGCTGCCAGCTGCGCCTGCGCACGTGCGACGGCTTCGTGGTCGTGGCGGCGGAGGGCGGCCTGGGGGGTGCCGGCGATCTCCTTCGTTTGCTCCTGCGACAGTACGTCGAAGAGAGCTTTGGAGCGCGCCCAGAGCGGATCCGCCGATGTCCCTCATCTGCTCCTGCGACAGTACGTCCAAGACAGCTTCGGAGCGCCATGAGGCCATGGTTGAAGTGGTGCTGACAGAAGGAAGGGACCGGAGGAGAATAAGTGTGGGTCTTTGGCTATGGCTGGGAGTTGGGGCTCAAGTTAATATAGCGGGCGAATGGCAATGAGCCGCGGCAGACGGATGGACAACTGGCACCGGAGTAGGTTCGTCGGGCGTGAATGCGGACGCTGCTTCAGTGACTTAACTACAGATGCGTTTGGGTGTCTGACAGTGGGCCCAACGGGCGTCTGGCCCGCATGTCAGTGACACACCAATTGCACCTGTAGTTAAGTCTAGTGAATGCGGCATTGACATTCTGGAGAGACGGTGACCATTTCAGGCGCATGCGGACTGTTTGATTGGTCAACCATACAAATACGGAGCTATACGCTGAGCCAGCGACCGTATAATCACCATATCTCGTATACAATGATCAAAGTGAGCTATCAAGACAAGTTCGATGACCGCCAATGCATTTTACTCGGTAATAAATGACCAGGATTGAAGGGGAATCCTAATTTGCTTCGTCTTCTGTCCTTGAGCTCTTGACAAACCAATGCACTATACAGTTGTCCGGCCACTCCACCCCAGAGCTCTCACCAACTGTCATTCATGCCACCGCGCTTCACACTAACCGGTAAGGCAGCGATGGCATCCCGCCGCGCCGAGTTCCTCGCCGCCCACGAATGCACATAAAATGGTAGGGAAGCGATGGCATCCCGCCGTGCCGAGTTCATCACCGCTCGCGACCTCAAAACTATGTGGGAGGAATTTCAAGATGCCAAGGCCGAATGGGCGGTAGAGCAAGAGGCGGCCAAAGCCGCACAAAGGGAGCGGAAAAGTCAGAAAGCACTCAGGAAAAGAGAGGCCCGCGACCGCAAGAAAGAAAAGGATGCACGCGCTGCTGCGGAGAGGTCGGCGGAGATCCAAGCACGGTGGGGTGTCGCCAACAAAGCCGGGAAGGAGAACGATGGCGTCTGGCCAGCATGTGAGAAGTAGTAGTACTAGTAGTTAGTGTGTGTGTCTGTATCTGAGTACGAGCATGTACCACTACTACTAGTTACTACTATAGTTTTTAGAGCAAATTACCAGTACATTAGCCTAGACTAAGTGGAAAAATTCCTATCATATGCATCAAATGGCATCTCTTTCTCTATAGGAATTGAGATGCATGTCACCTCACTTCCTATGATTTTCATATTCATATCCTATGAACGAAAGGAGGCCTCTGTTGGAGTAAATACTATAGCTAGCAGTACTGCTGGTACAGTAGTTTTCTTCAAGAAGCGGAATTCAACGAAGTCATGATGTTCGTCCGAGGAACTTCAAAGTGGGAAGTGGGCCTGTGATTTGACGGCTCATTAGTCATTGTTACTACGGCGCAATGACCTGGGTGACTCTCCCTTGGAGTTCTGCGTGCATGGTAAGTGGACCATGATGGTCGACGTCCCACATGTTGGCAAATGGAAGTATTATTTCCGATATCGAAGAGCAAGGAAACCGCGTGGTATAGTATCACTGCTGATTGGTTCGCAAAAAATAGTATCACTACCGATTTATAATTATTTTTTATTTCTGATGAATGCTAGCGTTTCAACTCTTACGACGAAGGGTGCCAAACATGGCACGTGCTAGATGTCCCACACGTCAGCGAAAGGAGTGGGACATGAACAGCTTGGTAGAGCCCAACGTAAAAAAATAGCATGGTAGAGCGTCTCCACTTCTTCCACTTCTGGGTCGGAGACCACACGTAGTAGTACTTAGCTGTATGAACGATACAAAGTGCGACCTGGAGAGAAAGACACGTCTAGTTGGAAGGTCTCGGGGCATACACGTAAACAAATATAAAAGTTAATGTGTGCCTCCAACTAATATAGTAGTAGTAGAGTACTTAGACACGTACTCCATAACATCACCGTGCATTGCACGTACAACATTTAGTGGTAGTACGTAGTAAGAGACAAATGCCGCCCAAGAGTTCCCTTCTCGACCTACTTTTGGGTGTTTGGTAGAGTGTATGGAAGGTGCATGAGTCCACACTAGTTTAGCACAAATACACTAGAAGCATGCATGAAGAGAGCATGCATGAAGAGGGGTGTTGAGTTGAGCATGCAAGAAGAGGGAACAACTATGCTGAGACGAGAACGCAACCAAACACACCCTGTATGCCACGCATGTTCATACCATTTGTGCCTTTCTACTTCACTTACTGCGCTACATTACTCAAGTTCGTACGTCCACTCCTGGGTACATGTCCGTCTCGTAGTTCCAGTGCCACGTGTTCTTCATATAGATGGAACAATCGTTGCATAACACGTGCGCCTTGATGCTAGATGTCTCGCGTGTTGGCAAAAGGATGAACTAAGCTCACGTAAAAAAATAGAGTGGAAGAACATAGATTTCGGACGACCGACAAGGAGCAAGGAACCTCGTGGTGGAGCGTCTGCACTCATAATATTTAATATTATTCAGCGATATAAAATTAACCAATCATCTCCACAGTGGACTGGAAGAGTACAAAACACGGAAGCCCAGTGTAGTTACATCATACTAGTACATGGCTAACCCACGCTATCACCATATTTCTTGGCTTCCGTGCGACACCTATCTCTAGTAATCCAGCAGCCTGTATTGCTTCTCCCTCCTCGTCTCTATCGAAGTGCGGTGGGTTGGTGTTTCTGCCGTCTATTGAGGTCGGTTAACTATCACATGTTAGCGACATGCCAAGAGCATTCTAAAAAAAATTCCTTTCACGTTCCATTTTCAAAAAGAAAAAAAATCCTTTCACGTACGAATTTGCATGTATGCTTTGAGCAACTTGCATGTCCTATACTGCTCCTGTTTGATACTCTAACTTAGCTAGAGGTTAGACTAACTCATGACTAACCCTGGACTAACTGTAGTCAAAGAGGTGTTTGGGTGACAGGGTTAGATTGACAATAAATGCACTTCATGGAGAGAGAAAAGTGATTTTTAGTGGTCCCAATGAGAACTATCTCCAGTTAGCACCTCTTGGGTGGGATAGTTTTTTTGGTGGGTTCGGTGCAACTTGCTCTAATTTAAACCCTCATGCTTGGATACTTTAGGGCTATTTGAGCCCCAACTAGCTCAAACTAACTCTAACCCATGGATCCAAACAGGGCCTATGGCCAGTCTCGATGCGGGGCAGTCGCGTGCATCGAGAAGCGGCGCTCTCTCGGCCGTCGCGCCACTTCAAAGCCAGCGCCAGTGAGAGGTCGCCTCCGCTCTGGCCGGGCATTAATGCGGCACTGACGCTCTAGGCGACGCTGACCGTTTCACGCGGGAAGCGCGTGCTAGCAAGGGAGTATAGGTTTTGAACCGTTTCAGGTGTAGTAGTAATGTAGTTTGCAAAAATACTCAATTATTGCACTCAGTTTCCTAAGAAATTGTGGTAAAAACGTTACTCCACAGCCCGCTTCCCTTCTCCTTCCTGCTCGTGATTTACGTGGCCATGTTAACGTGGTTGTGTCAAAAAAAAATTCACTTCCTGCTCGTGATTTGTGTTATATAATTACAAGCAAGATTCTCGTGCATTGCACGGAACATCAATATGCATTTTTTACAAAACACCTGTTGTGATTGACCCATGCAGGAGTAATCCCATGTGTAAAAACTAATGATATCTCGAGAATTTTATCGGAAAACTGGTATCTCGAGAATGTCATCAAAAAATGAAAGATGAGAGATAAGGCGAGGAGGAGTGGAGCGTGGTGGTGACTGGTGGTCGGAATGGGCGGAGGCATGGGGATGGACGGCGCCGGCAGGCGGCAGCGGCCACCATGCATGCTAGATTGTTCCAGAGACTTATTCCTTTTTTTAATTGCTGAGCAATGAGGTTGCGAGAGATAATGATGTGGAGAGAGGTGCGGGTATCTTTTGTAAAATTATCATAGTTTGCTTCCTATCCATCAGATATAGATCATACGGTCTGTATTACAAGATGGTAGGCACACCATCATTGCCAACTCATTTTTTTATAAGGGTATAAGGGTATACAGATGATAAGTTTGCTGACTACTAAAGTAAAGTGGAATCTGTCCATGTTATGCAAGTAAATAAAGGTGATTGTTTATCATACAGGTAAGGTTGGATGAAGGGTGGTAGGAACATATGCTCCGCCTAGAGCATGTGTCTGTAAGATGGAGTCTTAGTGTGTGTGGTGTGTGTGTGTGTGAGAGAGAGAGAGAGTGAGAGAGAGAGAGAGGAGAGAGAGAGAGATGGAGTCTTAGTTTGTGTGTGTGTGAGAGAGTGAGAGAGAGAGAGGAGAGAGAGAGATGGACTCTTAGTTTGTGTGTGAGAGAGAGAGATGGAGTCTAAGTGTGTGTGGGGAGGTGCGTGTGTGTGTGTTTGTGTGTGTGAGAGAGAAAGAGAGAGAGATGGAGTCTTAGTGTGTGTGGGGGATGCGTGCGTGTGTGTGTGTGTGTGTCGGGGTCCTCTGTGGCGGATGTAATTTAAGTGTGCATGGCTTCATCATAGAGAGGTGATGTGTATCGCAGAGGCCACCAAC
>NC_057795.1:570182716-570198433 GCF_018294505.1 Triticum aestivum
TGAGGTGGTTGTCCAGCCCCCGATGGGCGGCGGTTCCTTTTCTTCTCCTGCATCATCGTCATCGATGTCTTTGGGGTCGAAGTCGAGCACATTGGTTAAGTCATCGACAGTGGCTATTAAGTGGGTGGTGGGTGGGTAATGGATTTCTTCACCGTCCGCTTCCCACTCGAGCCAGACATAGTTCGGCCAAGAGTCTCCTGATAATGAGAGAGACCTTAATGAATCTAGCACGTCACCGAAGGGTGAGTGCTGAAAGATATCCGCGGCGGTAAACTCCATGATCGGTGCCCAATCAGATTCGATGGGCACGGATGCACGCGGTCCAGAACCTATGATCAGAGGCAAGTCCGGGGGTTCGGTGACATGCATTTCCTTAGAGGCGGAGTCTATGTTCGGCTCCAAGGCCGATGAGTGTGCGGCCTCCGTGGCGGGATCCATCCACCCGTCCTTGGATGGCACGATCTGCTCCATATTGACGTCCGGAGCTGCAGGAGGTACGATATCCCGAATACTGACCAATGGCAGATCTAAGTCATGCTCCTCGTGATCGTTCGGTGCTCCTGACGCGGGCCCGAACCTGTCGAAGGTCAAATCATCGCGGATGTTGGCTGTGTAGTTCAAGTTTCCGAACCTGACCTGATGGCTAGGGGCGTAGCTGTCGATCTACTCCAGATGGCCAAGTGAGTTGGCCCGCAGTGCGAAGCCGCCGAATACGAAGATCTGTCCGGGGAGAAAAGTCTCGCCCTGGACCGTATCGTTGTTGATGATTGAAGGAGCCATCGAGCCTTATCGCGACGACACAGAGGAACTCTCAATGAAAGCACCAATGTCGGTGTCAAAACCGGCGGATCTCGGGTAGGGGGTCCCGAACTGTGCGTCTAAGGCTAATGGTAACAAGAGGCTGGGGAGACAATGTTTACCCAGGTTCGGGCCCTCTCGATGGAGGTAATACCCTACTTCTTGCTTGATTGATCTTGATTGATCTCAAGATCGTAGAGGCTAAACCCTAGAAGCTAGCCTATGATTATGATTGTTCTTGTTCTACGGGCTAAACCCTTTGGTTTATATAGACACCGGAGGGGGCTAGGGTTACACAGAGTCGGTTACAGAGAAGGAGATCTAATATCTAAATCGCCAAGCTTGCCTTCCACGCAAAGGAGAGTCCCATCCGGACACAGGACGGATTCTTCAATCTTGTATCTTCATAGTCCAACAGTCCGGCCAAAGTACATAGTCCGGCTGTCTAGATACCCCCTAATCCAGGACTTCCTCACCAGGGGAAGGGTGTGGAATCACTCCCACCACCTACTCTTTATAGGGGAAGGGGAGAGGGGGCCGCCCCCCATATCCCATCTACAAGGGGGGGGGCAAGGGGGGGACTTGCCCCCCAAGTTTGGTGGGAGGCGCCCCCACCCCGTAGGGTTTTCAACCCTAGGCGCCTTGGGCCCTTGGGGGCGGGGGGGCGGGGGGGGGGGCGCACCAGCCCACTAGGGGTCTGGTTCCCACCCTTGTTCAGCCCATTAAGTCCCCCGGGGCATGTGGCCCCACCCGATGGACCCCCGGACACCTTTCGGTGGTCCCGGTACAATACCGATAACCCCCTAAACCTTTCCGGTGACTAAAATTGGACTTCCCATATATAAATCTTTACCTCCGGACCATTCTGGAACTCCTCGTGACGTCCTAGATCTCATCCGGGACTCTGAACAACCTTCGGCAACCACATACAATTTTCCATAACAACTCTAGCATCACCAAACCTTAAGTGTGTAGACCCTATGGGTTCGGGAACCATGCAGACATGACCGAGACATCTATCCGGCCAATAACCAACAGCGAGATCTGGATACCCATGTTGGCTCCCACATGTTCCACGATGATCTCATCGGATGAACCACGATGTCGGGGATTCAATCAATCTCATATACAATTCCCTTTGTCCACCGGTATGTTACTTGCCCGAGATTCCAGCGTCGGTATCCCAATACCTTGTTCAATCTCGTTACTGGCAAGTCTCTTTATTCGTTCCATAATGCATTATCCCGTAACTAACTCCTTAGTCACATTGAGCTCATTATGATGATGCATTACTGAGTGGGCATAGAGATACCTCTCCGTCATACGGAGTGACAAATCCCAGTCTCGATTCGTGCCAACTCAACAGACACTTTCGGAGATACCTGTAGTGCACCTTTATAGCCACCTAGTTACTTGTGACGTTTGGTACACCCAAAGCATCCCTACAGTATCCGGGAGTTTCACAATCTCATGGTCTAAGGAAATGCTACTTGACATTGGAAAAGCTCTTAGCAAACGAACTACACAATCTTGTGCTATGGTTAGGATTGGGTCTTGTCCATCAAATCATTATCCTAATGATGTGATCCCGTTATCAACGACATCCAATGTCCATGGCCAGGAAACCACAACCATCTATTGATCAACGAGCTAGTCAACTAGAGGCTTACTAGGGACATATTACGGTCTATGTATTCACACAAGTATTACAGTTTCCGGTCAACACAATTATAGCATGAACAACACACAAATATCATGAACAAGGAAATATAATAATAACCATTTTATTATTGCCTCTAGGGCATATTTCCAACAGTCTCCCTCTTACACTAGAGTCAATAATCTAGTTACGTTGTGATGAATCGAACACCCATAGAGTTCTGGTGTTGATCATGTTTTCCTCGTGGAAGAGGTTTAGTCAACAGATCCGCGACATTCAGATCCTTATGCACTTTACAAATATCTATGTCTCCATCTTGAACATTTTCATGAATGGAGTTGAAGCGACGCTTGATATGCCTGGTCTTCTTGTGAAACCTGGGCTCCTTGGCAAGGGCAATAGCTCCAGTGTTGTCACAGAAGAGAGTCATCGGGCCCGACACATTGGGAATAACTCCTAGGTTGGTAATGAACTCCTTCATCCAAATTGCTTCATGTGCTGCCTCCGAGGCTGCCATGTACTCCGCTTCACATGTAGGTCCCGCCATGACGCTTTGCTTGCAACTGCACCAGCTGACTGCCCCACCATTCAAAATGTACACGTATCCGGTTTGTGACTTGGAGTCATCCAGATCTGTGTCGAAGCTAGCATCGACGTAACCCTTTACGACGAGCTCTTCGTCACCTCCATAAACGAGAAACATGTCCTTAGTCCTTTTTAGGTACTTCAGGATATTCTTGACCGCTTTCCAGTGTTCCATGCTGGGATTACTTTGGTACCTCCCTACCAAACTTACAACAAGGTTCACATCAGGTTTGGTACACAGCATGGCATACATAATATACCCTATGGCTGAGGCATAGGGGATGGCACTCATCTTTTCTCTATTTTCTGCCAAGGTCGGGCATTGAGTCGTGCTCAATTTCACACTTTGCAATACAGGCAAGAACCCCTTCTTGGACTGATCCATATTGAACTTCTTCAATATCTTATCAAGGTATGTGCTTTGTGAAAGACCAATGAGGCGTCTCGATCTATCTCTATAGATCTTGATGCCTAATATGTAAGAAGCTTCTCCAAGGTCCTTCATTGAAAAAACTTATTCAAGTACGCCTTTATGCTTTCCAAAAGTTCTATATCATTTCCCATCAATAGTATGTCATCCACATATAATATGAGAAATGCTATAGAGCTCCCACTCACTTTCTTGTAAACACAGGCTTCTCCATAAGTTTGCATAAACCCAAATGCTTTGATCATTTCATTAAAGCGAATTTTCCAACTCTGAGATGCTTGCACCAGCCCATAGATGGAGTGTTGGAGCTTGCACACCTTGTCAGCATTCCTGGGATAGACAGAACCTTCCGGCTGCATCCTATACAATTTTTCCTGAAGGAAACCGTTAAGGAATTTCGTTTTGATGTCCATTTGCCATATCTCATAATCATAGAATGTGGCAACTGCTAACATGATTCGGACGGACTTCAGCTTCGCTACGGGTGAGAAGGTCTCATCGTAGTCAACCCCTTGAACTTGTCAATAACCCTTAGCGACAAGCCAGGCCTTATAGACGGTCACATTACCATCCGTGTCAGTTTTCTCTTTAAAGATCCATCGGGCAAGTCTGTCAAAGTCCATACTATGTTTTCATACATGGATCCTATCTCGGATTTCATGGCTTCAAGCAATTTGTTGGAATCCGGGCCTGTCATCGCTTCTTCATAGTTTAAAGGTTCACCGTTGTCTAACAACATGATTTCCAGGACAGGGTTGCCATACCATTATGGTGTGGAACGTGTCCTTGTGGACCTATGAAGTTCAGTAGTAACTTGATCTGAAGTTTCATGATCATCATCATTAAATTCCTCTCTAGTCGGTGCAGGCACCACAGAAACATCTTCCTGAGTTGCGCTACTTTCCGGTTCAAGAGGCAGTACTTCATCAAGTTGTACTTTCCTCCCACTTACTTCTTTCGAGAGAAACTCTTTCTCCAGAAAGGATCCGTTCTTGGCAACAAAGATCTTGCCTTCAGATCCGAGGTAGAAGGTGTACCCAATGGTTTCCTTAGGGTATCCTATGAAGACGTATTTTTCCGACTTGGGTTCGAGCTTTTCAGGTTGAAGTTTCTTGACATAAGCATCGCATCCCCAAAATTTTAGAAACGACAACTTAGGTTTCTTCCCAAACCATAATTAATACGGTGTTGTCTCAATGGATTTATACGGTTATTTAAAGTGAATGCAGTTGTCTTTAAAGCATAACCCCAAAATGATAGCGGTAAATCAGTAAGAGACATCATAGATCGCACCATATCCAATAGAGTGCGATTATGATGTTCGGACACACCATTACGCTGAGGTGTTCCAGGCGGCGTGAGTTGTGAAACAATTCCACATTTCCTTAAGTGCGTACCAAACTCGTGACTCAATTATTCTCCTCCATGATCTGATTGTAAGAACTTTATTTTCCTGTCATATTGATTCTCTACCTCACTCTAAAATTCCTTGAACTTTTCAAAGGTCTGAGACTTGTGTTTCATTAAGTAGACATACCCATATCTACTTAAGTCATCAGTGAGGGTGAGAACATAACGATAGCCACCGCGAGCCTCAACGCTCATTGGACCGCACACATCAGTATGTATTATTTCCAACAAGTTGGTCGCTCGCTCCATTGTTCCGGAGAATGGAGCCTTGGTCATTTTTCCCATGAGGCATGGTTCGCACGTGTCAAATGATTCATAATCAAGAGACACCAAAAGTCCATCTACATGGAGTTTCTTCATGCGTTTGACACCAATGTGACCAAGGCGGCAGTGCCACAAGTATGTGGGACTATCTTTATCAACCTTATATCTTTTGGCATTCACACTATGAATATGTGTAACATCATGTTCGAGATTCAATGAAAATAAACCATTGACCAATGGGGCATGACCATAAAACATATCTCTCATATAAATAGAACAACCATTATTCTCACATTTAAATGAGTAGCCATCTCGCATTAAACGAGATCCAGATACAATGTTCATGCCTAAAGCTGGCACTAAATATCAATTATTGAGGTTTAAAACTAATCACGTAGGTAAATGTACAGGTAGCATGCCGACGGCGATCACATCGACCTTGGAACCATTCCCGACGCACATCATGACCTCGTCCTTTGCCAGTCTCCACTTATTCCGCAGCTCCTATTTTGAGTTACAAATATGAGCAACCGCACCGGTATCAAATACCCAGGAGCTACTGCGAGCGCTGGTAAGGTACACATCAATAACATGTATATCACATATACCTTTGGCATTGCCGGCCTTCTTATCCGCTAAGAGCAACTCTAGTAGACCCCGCATCCCGCCTACCCGCATAACACGTTTGCAGTTCGCGCAAAACCACTTTTGTTGGCCGGCATGGGCTGGCACAGATGCAGACCCCACATAATGGACCCGTAAAAAGGCATATTCTACGAGTCGGCTTCTGCGGGTTCTGCTTTGGCACAACTCGTCCCGGCCCGTAAAACTTAGATTGATCTAGCATGATGCTTTGGCACAAAATATATCACCAAATCTTGGCTAGAATAGCAAAACCAAAGAAAACAAGAACCACGAGTATGCATTTCAGAAGATTTCCAACTTCCATAACTGCTCCCACTAGTTGAAGCAATATCTTCTCCATGCACTCATTGTTGATCTGTGGATTCTTGATCTTGCTTTGTTCGTTATTGATGCTTTCTTCATTCTTCATCTTTGGTTTCAAAGAAGTAGATGTTGCTTCCCCTCAAGTTGCACATGCAGCCGCATCATTGCCTTCGATTGTACTAAGGAGTGCACTAACATCTATTAAGTTTCTTTCTATCAACAAATCAATGTATTGGCCTTCCCAAAACCAAAATGATCATCCATCGTCCTACACAAAAGATTGAGCAAGCTCCAATGAGCTATCGTACTTGAACTAAAGAATGAGCTATGGAACGAGCTACATCAAGTGCACGTACCCCGTCATTTTCGCATTTGTAGAACGCCCATCCGGGGTGCTTCGGCATGCCCGAAGTGAGCCGCAACACTTGACGCGGGCAATCATCACACTGTATGAGCGACATTGGCAGGCCACAAAGACGCTGCGCGAGCACCGAGCCCGGGGGACGGTCGGACGAGTCCATGCCCGCAAACCTTCAGCGGCGGCGGGCGGACGAACCCGCGCCTGCATGCGGTGATGCGCCCTTGCCTGGGCTACGGGAGAGGCTCCCCGACCACTCCATCGCCTGGGACAGCAACCGGCGGCCGGAAAAAGCCAAATCCGGTGGCCCGCAATGAAGCGCTGCAGATCTGCAAATCTGGCGGCCCGCCGACGCAGGGGGGAAGGGAAGGGAGGCCTCGTGCGAGTGGAGGCCTTCCGGCGTGCTCCTGCCGGCTGCTCTTACCGGAATCTTGGGCGATGGCTGGCGGCGGCGCGAGGGGGGAGGAGGGGTGGTTGGTGGGAGAAAGCGCGGGATGAAATGTCCCCCCACCAATTGCTTCCGCTTATATGCAGGGCCACCGCAGCCGCGGGGGGGGGGGGGACCCACGTTTTCCCGGGTTGGCGTCGAGATTTTGCCGCGCCCCTAAATTTTTTTTGCGGGCCGGGGCGAGATGCGGGGTCTGATCGGGCTGATTTTTCGGCCCCGACCCGCATTTTGGCGGTTATATTACGGGTCGGGGCGGGATGCGGGGTCTGCTAGAGTTTCTCTAAGTACTTGGGACAGTTCCGCTTCCAGTGACCATTTCCCTTGCAATAAAAGCACTGAGTCTTGGGCTCGGGTCCATTCTTTGGCTTCTTCTCGGCAACTGATTTACCGGGCGCGGCAACTCCCTTGTCGTCCTTCTTGAAGTTCTTTTTACCCTTGCATTTATTGAAACTAGTGGTCTTATTTACCATCAACACTTGATGTTCCTTTCTGATTTCCACCTCCACTGATTTCAGCATTAAATATAACTCAGGAATGGACTTCTCCATCCCTTGCATATTTTAGTTCATCACAAAGCTCTTGTAGCTAGGTGGAAGCGACTGAAGGATCCTGTCAATGACCGAGTCATCTGGAAGATTAACTCCCAGCTGAGATAAATGGTTGTGCAACCTAGAAATTGTGAGTATATGCTCGCTATCAGAACTGTTTTCCTCCATCTTACAACTGTAGAACTTGTCAGAGACTTCATATCTCTCGACCCGGACACGAGCTTGGAAAACCATTTTCAGCTCTTCGAACATCTCATATGCTTCGTGTTGCTCAAAACGCTTTTGGAGCCCCGGTTCTAAGTTGTAAAGCATGCCGAACTAGGGAGTAATCATCACTGCACGACTGCTAGGTGTTCATAACGTCTTGAGTTGCTGGGAAAATGGGTGCCTCACCTAGCAGTGCTTCAAGGACATATGCTTCTTGGCAGCTATGAGGATGATCCTCATGTTTCGGACCCAGTCTGTATAGTTGCTACCATCATCTTTTAGCTTGGTTTTCTCTAGGAACGCGTTGAAGTTGAGGGCAACATTAGCGTGGGCCATTTGATCTACAAGACATATAGTAAAGATATTTTAGACTACGTTCATGATAATTAAGTTCATCTAATCAAATTATTTAACGAAGTCCCACTCAGATAGGCATCTCTCTAGTCATCTAAGTGATACATGATCCGAATCAACCAGGCCGTGTCTGATCATCACGTGAGACGGACTAGTCATCATCGGTGAACATCTCCATGTTGATCGTATCTGCTATACGACTCATGTTCGACCTTTTGGTCTCTCGTGTTCCGAGGCCATGTCTGTACATGCTAGGCTCGTCAAGTCAACCTAAGTGTTTTGCATGTGTAAATCTAGCTTACACCCGCTGTATGCGAACATTAGAATCTATCACACCCGATCATCACGTGGTGCTTCGAAACAATGAACCTTAACAACGGTGCACAGTTAGTGGGAACACTTTCTTGAAATTTTAGTGAGGGATCATCTTATTTATGCTACTGTCGTTCTAAGCAAATAAGATGTAAACATGACAAACATCACATGCAAATCATAAAGTGACATGATATGGCCGATATCATCTTGCGCCTTTGATCTCCATCTTCGAGGCACGGCATGATCACCTTCATCACCGGCATGACACCATGATCTCCATCATCGTGTCTTCATGAAGTTGTCTCGCCAACTATTACTTCTACTACTATGGCTAATGGTTAGCAATAAAGTAAAGTAATTACATGGCATTTACATTGACACGCAGGCCATACAATAAATTAAGACAACTCCTATGGCTCTTGCCGGTTGTCATACTCATCGACATGCAAGTCGTGATTCCTATTACAAGAACACGATCAATCTCATACATCACATATATCATTCATCACATCCTTTTGGCCATATCACATCACATAGCATACCCTGCAAAAACAAGTTAGACGTCATCTAATTGTTGTTGCATGTTTTACATGGCTGATATGGGTTTCTAGCAAGAACTTTTCTTACCTACACAAAACCACAATGGTGATATGCCAATTGCTATTTACCCTTCATAAGGACCCTTTTCATCGAATCAGATCCGACTAAAGTGGGAGAGACAGACACCCGCTAGCCACCTTATGCATCAACTGCAGGTCAGTCGGTGGAACCTGTCTCACGTAAGCGTGAGTGTAAGGTCGGTCCGGGCCGCTTCATTCCACAATGCCGCCGAATCAAGATAAGACTAGTGACGGTAAGCAAATAGAACAAATCATCGCCCACAACTACTTTGTGTTCTACTCGTGCATAGAATCTACGCATAGACCTAGCTCATGATGCCACTGTTGGGGAACGTAGCAATAATTCAAAATTTTCCTACGTATCACCAAGATAAATCTAGGAGATTCTAGCAACAAGAGAGAGAGAGAGGGAGTGCATCTTCACACCTTTGAAGATCGCTAAGCGGAAGCGTTACAAGAACGCGGTTGATGGAGTCGTACTCGCGGCGATTCAAATCTCGGAAGATCCGATCTAGCGCCCAACGGACGGCGCCTCCGCGTTCAACGCACGTACAGCCTAGGGACGCCTCCTCCTTCTTAATCCAGCAAGGGGAGAGGAGAAGTTGAGGGAGAGCTCCTGCAACACGACGGCATGGTGGTGGAGCTTACGATTTTTCTGCAGGGCTTCGCCAAGCTCTACGGAGGAGGAGGAGGTGTTGGGGAGGGAGGGGCTGCGCAAGGGGAAGGGTGCGGTAGCCCTCCCACCCCCCACTATTTATAAGAGAAGGGGAGAGGGGGGCGCCCCCCAGATCCCATCTACAACGGGGGGGGCAAGGGGGGGACTTGCCCCCCAAGTTTGGTGGGAGGTGCCCCCACCCCCTAGGGTTTTCAACCCTAGGCGCCTTGGGACCTTAGGGGGGAGGCGCACCAGCCCACTAGGGGGCTGGTTCCCACCCTTGTTCAGCCCATTAAGTCCCCCGGGGCAGGTGGCCCCACCTGGTGGACCCCCGGACACCTTTCGGTGGTCCCGGTACAATACCGATAACCCCAAAACCATTCCGGTGACTGAAATTGGACTTCCCATATATAAATCTTTACCTCCGGACCATTCTGGAACTCCTCGTGATGTCCGGGATCTCATCCAGGACTCCTAACAACCTTCGGCAACCACATACAATTTCCCATAACAACTCTAGCATCATCAAACCTTAAGTGTGTAGACCCTATGGGTTCGAGAACCATGCAGACATGACCGAGACATCTCTCCGACCAATAACCAACAACGGGATCTGGATACCCATGTTGGCTCCCACATGTTCCACGATGAGCTCATCGGATGAACCACGATGTCGCGGATTCAATCAATCCCGTATACAATTCCCTTTGTCCACCGCTATGTTACTTGCCTCATATTCCATTGTCGGTATCCCAATACCTTGTTCAATCTCGTTACCGGCAAGTCTCTTTACTCGTTCCATAATGCATGATCCCGTGACTAACTCCTTAGTCACGTTGAGCTCATTATGATGATGCATTACCGAGTGGGCCCGGAGATACCTCTCCGTCATACGGAGTGACAAATCTCAGTCTCGATTCGTGCCAACTCAACAGACACTTTCCGAGATACCTGTAGTGCACATTTATAGCCACCCAGTTACTTGTGACGTTTGGTACACCCAAAGCATTCCTACGGTATCTGGGAGTTGCACAATCTCATGGTCTAAGGAAATGATACTTGACATTGGAAAAGCTCTTAGCAAACGAACTACACGATCTTGTGCTATGATTAGGATTGGGTCTTGTCCATCACATCATTCTCCTAATGATGTGATCCCGTTATCAATGACATCCAATGTCCATGGTCAGGAAACCACAACCATCTATTGATCAACGAGCTAGTCAACTAGAGGCTTACTAGGGACATATTATGGTCTATGTATTCACACGTGTATTACGGTTTCCGCTTAATACAATTATAGCATGAACAACAAACAATTATCATGAACAAGAAAAATATAATAATAATCATTTTATTATTGCCTCTAGGGCATATTTCCAACATCAATGTGGTACCTCGAATAACCGGTAATCTCTAGGTTTATTGCACCGTTCCAAAAAATTACAAGACCACCACTCCTCCCGGAGCTACCAACAACAAAAGATCTATCATAACAAAAAGATTGAGCTTGAATCTTAGCACGTACACTACTTATTTGTGTTTCAACGAGACAAATTACGACTGGGTGGCAAATTTAACCCTGTCTGAGCTGGCTATCATGGTTGGAATTGAATCCCTTAGGTCCAGGGATAAAATCGGGATAAAATCCCCATGTTGGAAGCTCCTGTGTGATGCTCTTTGCATCAAAAAGTCAAGAGCCGGAGTTCGATCCCTTGACTTCGTAGCAAGGAACAAGTTGGGCTAGCCGCTGCACCACAATAGCTTTTTTGCCAACATAGCAGCGCAAAGCTAAAATAACTAAACCACAGTGGTAAAAATTAAACATTCGCAAAAAATCCCTGAACCAGGTCACTAGCGACCTTAATCCCAGGAATATGTGTCTAAAACATCAAACATTGCACGGAAATGTGAACATTTTAAGGTATTTGCAAGCATTTTTCTAAAAAAAGAGGAGAAAATGAACAAATATCCTTTTCTGAAATTATGAACTAAAAAACACAACATCTTCTAAAAAACAGGAACAAAAATTGAAATGACATTTATTTTGAAATTAGGAACAATTTTTCAAAGCATGAACAAATTCAAAATTGCACAAACATATTTTGAATTTGCAAAGAAAATTTAGAAACATGACATCTTCTGAATTTGTGAAGAAATTTGGAAAGTTGGAACATTTTTGGAAATTCCTGATCTTTTTTTAATTTGTGAACAAAAAATAAAAAATGCATACATTTTTTGAATTTGGGAACAAATTTTCAATACATGAGCATTTTTTAAAATTTGTGAACAAAATTGGAAAGTGAAAACATTTTAAAATTCCCCAACAATATTTGAATTTGTGAACTAATTTTCAAAACATGAACATTTTTTCAGTTTGCGAAAAACATATTAAAACATCAATTATTTTTAATTTGTGAACAAATTTTGTAAACACGATTGTTTTGAAAAAGTGCAAACTTTACTCTAAAAAATGGACAACTTTTGCAAAACGTGAATATTTTATGTAATTCCCGAACATTTTTTGAATTTGCAAACAAATTCTGGACATTAGCATTTTTATAATTTGTATTTTTTCTTAAAACAGGAACATTTTATGGAATCTACGAACATTTTCGGAATTTGTGAATAAAATTAAATAATACACACATTTTCAGAATTTTACTATATTTGAATTTTCAAACATTTTATAAAAGAAGTGAACAAATTTAGAAGTATTAGAGCATTTTTAGAATTTCTGAGCAAAATTTGAAAACGGGAACAAAATATACAAAATGAACAAAATGTTTGGAATAGGAACAGTTTTTAAATTCCAGAAAATTTATTGAAAAGAAATAAACGTGAAAAGGAAAAAGGGAAGAAAAATAAAATGAAAAGAAAACAAAAAAAGAAAAATGATAGAAAAGGAAAAAAAGGAAAAAAAAGGAAAAAAAAAGAGAAAATAGAAAGGAAAAATAAAAACCGGTTCAGGAACTTGTAGAAGGTTCCCAAAACTAGTAAAAATCGGCTGGGAATCTTCTAGAATGTTCTGAAAACCAGAAAGTATGTACTCTACAGTTGGGCCGGACCAAGCGCTCTGCCTGTGCGAATCTCCGACTATTTGACGCGTTGTGCATCAAATAGGGTTGTCCCCCCATCTATGCCCATTTTTTGAAATTGAAGAAACAAAAAAACATATATGGGCCAAGCCATGGCCGGAGTACATGTTTCGGCAGGCGACCCACTGCACATAAGTAAGTACGTTATAATTAGTTCTCAAAAAAAATTATGTAACAATTTGGCAAAAGTTTACATTACCCTTTATACGTTTAATGAGAGGGGTTGTACCGAAGCGGGACTATTCCTTTGGTTCTTCTCTTCATATATGATTGGAGTACATATTGCAAATTTACATGATCTTTTTTTCTAATAAGTATTTTGTTGAGTACATACACTTGTAGCTGTAACTGATCGGTTCCTCGTTGATTTTACTTTGTTGGATACGCTGATTCAGAAAATTTCAACCTGTCGAGATGGTGCCTTGAATTCTCGAGAAATTGCACAATGTGTGTCCTCTACTAAATTGTCAGGGTTAGTCCTAATTTTGTATACAAGTATTTCTTATATGAAGGGCCTCATTGATTCAAAGGATTTTTCAAGAGATTTTTAGAGGAATAGAATCCTTGGGAGATTTTCCTACATCGTCCGTTTTGGTTTGTAGGAAGTCATTTGTAAGTGGTGAACACTATTGCATAAGAGACGTGCTAAGGGGTATCATAATAAAAATATTTAACTGTCTTTGCACTATCATAGACGCATTGCTTCTTACCGCTACTCATATTGCGTTTAGCTAATTTATTATCCTCGTTAAAATCACCTTTTGACATAGATAACAAACACAGCTCTTAATCTTTTGTACATATAAATTTCTTACGAATGTGGTGATTATCATTGACCATGCCTGAATTCTAACGGGACACATTCGACTCACGAGTTAAGTGTACATTCACTAAACCAACTGTAGCTAGTCCACTTCTCATCGACCAGCACATATTGAAAACCAATGTTCAGTTAATGATACCATGGCTGTACCATCTGCCATCAAAACATGTACTCCTTCCATCCCACAATAAATGTCTCAACTTTATATTAACTCTGAAGTTAGTATAAAGTTCAGACACTTATTTTGAAACAAAGTATCTGTTGAACAAGGTTATACAACATTGAATATTGCTTTCCCTCAGCCAAGCGTCTTCCTAGAATCACGTAGTGAGCCATTCCTAATTGTGAATGCACCACTGCTGAAGAGCTGATCCTTGACCTCGATTACTCCTTTTCCAAAAGGAGACTTGGCTTTATGGTCACTTCTAACAACGTCCTGGTCTATGGATACTTATGCAATCACATATCTTGCCACGTTTCCTCCACATTTAACAACTTAAACAACTATTTGTCGAGCATTTTACACGAATCCAACCTATATAAGAAGATTACACAGCAAATCATGGCAGCAATTATGAACGAACGAAGGGCTAGTTTTTCACCCACCACATCATCTATGAGCTAAAGGGCTCATTTTGTTCTCATGCTAGAGTCATCATGTCTTGATACGTGCAAAGTGGTACTAAAGGGCATAAGTTCCAACTGACACAAAAGGTACGATAAGGGCTACCTAGTCGAGGTGTTGAAGTCGCTATGCTACATATCCCACTACTTCTCGTGGGGTTCTTGTGCGTTGTAAGATATCCCCTTCTTGTTGGCGACATCGTTGTGAATGAAGGTTGCAAGGGTGCTCTGCATCCTTCTAAACTCAACTCGAATATCATCCGGTGCAACAATGGCAAGGTTTTTCCCCCAGTTGGTGATGTCATCCTTTCTTGTGAAGGTTGTATGCTTCCGCATGCAATCAACCATGTGGTTCATGACATAGTAAGCAGACATATGACTTTTCTGGGTTTGCTGTTGCATGCAACGAAAAGGTTGAGTTGTGGGTGAAGCGTGCCAAGCCCAATCTGTTTTTCTTTTTGAATTCTGGCTTTGTCGGTCCTATGCTATTCTCAAACTCTATGAGAGTGTCATCCATAACTAACTTCAGTTTGTTGTAGTCTTTCTTGATCCTTTGATGCCAATCTAAGACATAAGAATTGTCATTTTTGGGGATAGAACAAAGATGACCCAGTGCTCGTCGTTGCGCAAAAAGTCAAACAAAGTAGTAACTACCGTCAATATTTGTACGATGAGAGGATATATACTGTACATCTAAGAAAACATATGTGCATTGATGCTAGCTAGCGAACACTTACCACATACAGTGGGGCACAAGATGGTAGTCTATGTGTCTATGTTGAACCATGAATTCTACAAGGTAGATCTTTATTACTTTCATACCTTCTCGAATCTTAAGGTTATTGTGGTGCATGTGATAAGGGTCCGCCATGGCGATCATCCTCACGTTGTCATACTTGAGCTTGTTTTCTAGATGAAGCGCCCATAGCTTGACTAAGGATGATCCCTCAAACTGCAGAAGGTGGATCATGCTGAAGATTTGGTCGAAATGTATATAGAACTTGTCTACGGGGAAATCATCAATGAAGCCGAGAGCCTTACTCACCTTCACCGTGTATACCAGAAGATTTTGCAAAGGATTGCAAAAGTCGAGCTTGGCCGCCAGCTCTCTATTTAGGATGTCGTCATGAAGAAGCTTCATTTCAGACACCATCGTATCGTACATGAAAGTATGTACCACGGGTTCACCTGGGAAATGGACCCATCGAAACAATGGACCATTAGGCGCAGACTGGTTCTTCTTAGCCTATTTCTGGATGCAACCGGTGATGGCTTGGTAACCCTTCTTTGTAGTTTGCGACTTCCTAGTTATATGGCAAACCTTTCGGAAAATATCACGGCCACGTGAACCAACAATAAGCATGGAAGGAGTCGTCAACCGCCCAAAGCACCCACTAGAGATAATAACCGGACATCCCAAGCATGGATATTTATGTCTCAGGCTTGCAATCATCACACATCCTACCACATGGTTGTGGCACATCTTCTCGTCCATGTCCTCGATATATATATACTAAATGATATTCATACATGTGATTTTAGGTATTTTAATGAAGAGAGAAAATATGGTAA